>NW_028140462.1:0-26000 GCF_965202585.1 Thalia democratica | reverse complement strand
CATACTTTTTAAAAGCTGAATATGTAAAGAATGTTGTTTTAGCCTTATAAAAAGCTAAAATTTTTTTTTTTTCTTTATCATAATGAATTTACTTAATGTTTAGTTTACAGAATACTAAACTTAAACTTATTTATACTTCATTTTAATTTGATTTTGATAAATAAAATGTAAATGGTAGCTCATGTCTTAAACTCAATTTTTTTTATGTGTATTTTTATTTCTAATTGTTCTCTCCCTTTTTTTATTTTGTTTTTAAGCTTATGTTAGCGTCTGATAAACTGCTTTGCAGGGAAACGGTTTTAGACAACAATTTAGTATAATTTATTTTATAAACTTAAGTCTGATTAAATTAAGGCTGAGTTTTTTAACCTTCTTATTAAAACAACTGGGACTTAAAATTTAAAAATAATTCAACAGCATTTTAGTTATAAGTTAAAAGGAAAAAACAACAGTTTGCGGGGAAATTGTTGGTCACAAAAAAAATTAGTTTAACAAACGCTTTTTTGAACTTAAGACGAAGTTTAAAACTTCTTTATTTAAATTAATAAAATTAACGAAAGTATTACGTGTTTATTGTTGTTAGGATCACTGTATAAAAGTTTTACAAGTAGTTTTCTATATTTACTTATACCGTTTAGTACTAAAGCATTGAATGCAACGAATTGGTAATTGTAATGATCCAATTTAAGTTAAAAGCAAATAAAAACTACAACTTGTTCCACAAATATATAATACAGTATGTTACAAAAAATAACTTAATACAGCTTATCTAGCAATTTCGATTAGATGTAAATTATTAAATTATTACAAGAATTTGCGGAAAAATTTGCTTTAAAACTATAAAATTCAATATATTGAATAACGTTTTGTAATATAAAAAAGTAAATTTCTGTTGAAGCTAAAATCAAAGCATTGGTTGAGTCCTCCAAAATTGAAAAACAGCTCAAAGAAAAACTGATTGCCATTGGAAATAAGAAGGACGATGAATTTAGTTGTTTTCAAGCTGAGATGCTTAAATTGAAGGAAGATTATAATGAAAAAAGTAAAATCATTGAAAATAACATTGATCAGATTCAAAAAGATGAATTCAGCAGTAAGAGAATAGACAATATAGAAAATAGAATTACAGAATTACAAAAAAGTTTCTTAGAATTTAAGTCTGATTTTTCTTCTAAATTTAACAAGTTTGAAACTAAATTCTCCAAATTTGCTGATGCTATGCAGAAAAGTGAACCAACAGAAATTATCACAAACATTAGTACCAAATTAAATTTAGTAGCAGAAAAAATAGAAGCTGAAAGTGAACAAAAACTGAAAGAAAAAAAGGCTTTAAATGTAATAATATTTAACATTACAGAAAGTAAAGATCCAACTCATAATGCACTAGAAAGTTGCAAAAATGATCTAAAAATTATTCAACAAGTATTAGGAGAAAATAAAATGAAAAAAGAAGAGTTTAAGTGACTTTATCGAATTGGTAAAATTGCAGATAACAAAATCAGACCAATTATAGTTAAATTAAACAATTTAGCATCCAAACATAGACTGTTAAGACTAAAAGATTTGAAAATGTTTAATGGTGAAATTGAATCAAAAATCTACATCAACCCTGACAGAACTCTCTTGGAAATTGAAGCTTTCAGAACACTGAGAAAAGAAGTTAAATTAAAGCAAGCCATCGCTGATGAGAAAAAATTGAACTTAAAATATGTTATAAGGAACAACAAGATAGTTGAACTGCCATGACAGCCCTTTCGTTACCGCTCCCAGGACATCTAGGATTAGTGGAGGAAATCGTGAGTCAGCAGGTATAAATTTATTAAGTGATAGGATTATTTTTAACACTAACAAGTTTTCCTATATAAATTGTAACAATAACTATTTAAAAGTTTGTTACACTAATATAAGATCTGTTTTAAATAAATTTTATATTTTAGAGAACTATATAAATTTGAATAACATTGATTTTTTTTTTTTGACTGAAACGTGGTTAACTAATAAGGTCAACGATGCCACAGTGTGTCCTTTTAACTATAACATTGACCGAAGTGATAGGTCTAGTAGGGGTGGAGGTGTTGCTATCTTTTTCAAAAATTCGCTTAAAGTTATTAAAGTTAAAAACGATTCTATCTCTACTAGCAACATCAATTTTGAATACCTATGTGTAGATGTAATTTTAAAAAGATAAATTTAAGATTTTGTTGTGTCTACCTTCCTCCACAGTCTGCGAGATGCGCACTGACTGTTCAAAATGTAATTAAAATGATTAAAATGGTTTTTTCCAAAATAGTGTTCTTTTTATGTTCTTGGTGATTTTAATATGCCAAATATAGATTGGAGGATTCCTAGCACAGATTTCAATAAACCCCATGAGTGTTTTCTTAATTTTTGTATAGACAATTTTTTGACCCAAGTAATTGAAAATCCAACACATAAGAATGGTAACATTCTCGATCTCATAATTTGCAATCATTTTGGTCTGACTCTAGATAGAATCATATCACACTCAACTAATTTTCCATTAACAAACACTTGTGACCATAACTTGCTTTCACTAAAAATTGAAATTGAAAATAAAATAGTACCTATTGCTAGTCTCATATGACTATAAAAAAGCAGATTTTGAAAGCATCAATGATTTCCTGTCAAAAAGTAATTGGACATCTTTATTTAAAAATTCAGAAAATCTCCAACATTTCTACGATCAATTCATTAGCTTAATCCGAATCTTAATCAAACGTTTTGTTCCAAATTTTCTAAAAATAACAAAAGTAAAAAATATCCATCTCATATTAAAAAGTTATTAAAAGAAAAAGCAAATCTATACAAAAAAAGTAAGACAAATAAATCACTTTTGATAAAATACAAATACAAGTCTAAAGAATATCAATTAGCTGTTAAAAAATACAACTTTGAATATGAAAACAAATTCTGCAAAAACCCAAATTTAAAAAAGTTTTATAGCTACGTGAAATCTAAACTTAAGTTAAATAATTCCATACATCTCATATATGATAATGATAAAAACAAAACAGTAATCTCAGATTTTGAAATAGCTACACTTTTTAACATAAATTTTCAAAAAGTTTTTAAAAAATACGAGAGTTGCCAGTTATTTAAGCTACCCCAAAAGAATTGTAGTAAAATGCAATTTTTTTTCATAACCTATGAAGACATTATAAGTTCAATTAACCACTTAAACGATAAAATAATAAGAACGCCAGAAAACATTCCACGCTATTATATCAAGCGTGTTATCCAATCAATAATTTTTCCACTATCAATAATATTTAATTGCTCTCTAGAACTATCTGATGTTCTTAAACAATGGAAAACATCTTTTATTATTCCTGTGCACAAGAAAGGTAATATACACGATGTGTTAAATTACAGACCAATATCTCTAACAAGTGGCTTTTCAAGAATTTATGAACATATTGTATCTGTAAAAATTCTCAATCACCTCTTTGATAACAAATTATTAACTAACAAACAGTTTAGTTTTGTCCCAGATCGCTCATTAACCATTCAACTGTTAACATGCTTACATTCTTGGTTAGTTCCTTATCTTAAAAATGAATTTACTAAAGTAGTTTATACGGATATTCAAAAAACCTTTGATTCAGTATCATACAAAAGATTATTAAAAATTTTAAATCAGTATGGGCCACATGAAAGCTTGATTAATTGGTTTGATAACTTTTTAAATAATAGATCACAAAGAGTACTCTTCAATAATACGCTTTCTGACTCTTTAAAAATCTACAGTGGAGTACCACAAGGTGGTGTAGTTGGCCCCTTCTATTTTTAATTTATATTAATGATATTTGTTCAAGCATTGATATTAAAAGTGAGTTAAGCTTATTTGCAGATGATGTTAAAATCTTTAGTCAGTCAAATACTTCATTACAACTGTCTTTAGATAATATTTACATATGGTTAAAAACAAGAAAACTAAACTTAAATCCTAGAAAATGTAAAATTCTAAATATTAACAAAAAAATATCTTCTCCAACTGACCTCTTAATCAATAACATCAAGTTACCAGAAACTAAACTTTTTAAAGATTTGGGAGTTTGTATTTCCAAAGATTTAAAATGGAATGAACATATCAACTATCTATATAAGATTGCAAAAACTACATGTTATCAAATATTAAAAAGTTTTAAAACTAATTCTGCTTCAATTCAGACAAAACTATTTAAAACATACGTTCGCCCTAAACTTGAGTTTAGTACCCAAATTTGGTCATCCCATTTAAAAAAGGATATTAACAAAATTGAATCTGTGCAAAGGGGTTTTACCCGTCATATTTGTAGTCGTTGCAACATATCTTACACATCATATAATGATAGAATGATTAAATTTGGCTTGAAATCACTGGAATATAGAAGATGGGAATTTGATTTATTAACTCTTTACAAAATTATCAATGGCAAATATAAAAGTTTTTTTTAACCAGTTTTTTAATTTTTCCCAAAATAAATATCAACTAAGAGGAAATAAATTGAAAACAAAATGTAAACATGATTTTCAAAACAGTCAGTGGCAAGGCGCATTTTTTCACAGAGCAAAAGCTATGTTGAACAGACTACCTCAGGATATAGTATTTTGTGAGAGGGTAGAACAATTTCGTTTGAAGCTAAAAAGATTTGATTTAAATACAATAAATACCAGTAAAATTCACTAATTTTCCACTATAAACAAAAGAAAAAATATTCGTTTCCCTACGCCTCCCCCCTACAATTTATTAGTTTACTTATTTATTTTGTAATTATGAATTTTGTTTTATAAGCAATGATTTTAGACAAACTTTTTTATTGTGTGTACTAAGTAATATATAAGTTTGAATTTTTTGAATTTAATTTTTAATTTAGTTCATTTGTGTATCATATTGTGTTTAACTTTGTCTATTATTTTTTGACTTTGTATATATATATATATATAATTTATCTTAAAGTTTTGAATATAAGTTTATTTTATTTTTCTCTTTTTGTGTGTCCTGTTTAAGTGGCTCAGGTTTTGATGCCTGAGTCCAACATTGCACAATAAACAATATAATAATAGTAATATTAATAATAATAATAAATACCTTTAAACAGTTAAAAAACAAAAGTATTGTTTAGCATTATTATTTAAAAGTGAAATTTCATAAGTTTGAAATAAAAGTTGTAATTGTTTTACTCTTATAACAAAAAAGCTATTAAACATAAGTATATTATAACAGTTTTGTTCTTCACTCATAATTTGTTTAATGCTTAAAAATAATTCAAAATATCAAGTTTTTAAGTACTTATAAGTGAATAAATTATAGAGTAAACTAAAATATAGTAATCTATTAGTGTATTTAATTACTTAAAGAAAACGTGTTTTTAAACGTGATAAAAACTTTTATAAATCAATATAAGTTTAGCCGTTCATAGAAAACCGGCTTCAAAAATACGTGGATTACTAAATCTATTATCATTTAATTTTGTCAAATTTTTCCGAATCATTAGTTCATAATTGGAAGTATATTTAGTGAGTATAACATTATTACGTCATTGCAAGCTCCACATTTTTAGCGTTCTAGTTTACAAATTGATACACGTTTTGTATTTAAACTCGTTTTTAGTTTTAAATATTCCAATATATATTTTTTAAATTTACTGCACTGACGAGGTATTTAAGCAAAACTAAGTTTGCTGTATAAATTTTCAAAAATAAATTATTATTTACTTCAATATACTAAATAATTGCTTTGAATTTATTTAAATTAACTAAATATTTAAAAATGAGTATAACGATTAGAAAATATAGCAATTAGTTAATACATTTTTTTTTTGAAAACATCTATTGTATTAATCAATAAATATCATTTAAAAACAAGTAACTTACTTACATAAGCTGATATGCTTTTAAAGTTTAGAACTACACTTTTTCAAAACAAAATGTTTCATATGTTTTAAAAAACTAAGCAATAAATTTATAACTATTAGACTTTAACAAGTTTTTCATTTCACGAGCAGGACTATAAAAACAAAAACACCTAGTATAATGATATTACGACGAAAAAAGTTGAACAAAAACAAAATTAAACTTTTTTGCTAGCAAAGTTATCTAACTAGCTATATAACACAAAGCTTAAATCAAAGAGTTACCAACATACTTAAAACTAAAAACTAAAAAAATGTAAGTTAATCATTTTCAAATGTTTAATAAAATTTTTTAAAGAAACATACAAACATAGCCTATTATTTTTAGTTTAGGAGATGCGGTCTTAGTAAATCAGCTTTGAACAGTTTTTTAAATATATTTAACAAACTTTTGGAAAATTCGTTTTAAGTAATAGTTTAATAATTTTTTTTAAATTTTCACGAGCATATTTATACATTTTGATAAACTTTCGTACTGTTGTTCAAAACAAAAACCTGTGAACATTTAGAATAAATGAAAAACCTGTAACAGCAACTTTTTTTAGTAATAACGCAAAAATGGGTAAGATTTTATTGCCAAGTTCTAAAACTTAATTAATAAACCAAACTCAATATTGAAATCATAGAACTTTACGCAAAGAAAAAACAGTTTAAAGTAATAAGTGTAAAAATTAGTACTTATTTTTTAGCTTCTATTTTCTTAGTTAAACAAAACAAATACTCTAAAACTAGGTGTTAGTTTATTAGTTATTACAAAGGAACAATTATAGAATTTTTTAAATTTACAGGCTGAAAAAATGCTTTATAGAAAATAAGTATTAAGTATAATAGAAAAATTATAAAGAGTAAAAAGTAAAATGTGCAAAGCAAGTTTTCTTTTTATTTTAACAGTTACTATTACAATTAAATAGTTTTTATCACATAAATAGTTACATAGTATCTCAAAAGTTTTCACTTTTTTTATAAACAACGATTTTAAATTTTGCCGTATTTTTTTTAACCGGCTTTAAACAGTCTTTACATCCAACCATATTCAACATTGTGTACATAAATAATTTAACGACAAAGTTTGTAAAAAAAACAGACCAACTTTCGACATCTATACGCGTCATTACGTCACTAATTGTTTTACAGTACAAAGTTTCCTCATGGCAAACGGTTTATCTCGCACATGTTTTACAATTTTCCAGCCAAAGTTTAATATCCTTTTAAGCTTTTCCAATCTTCTTTTTTTCCTTAATTGCACAAGTTTATTTATAAATATATTTCATATTTATTTAATTATATAAAACGAAAAAAGTATGTTTCGTAAGATCTTATATAAAAATTTAACATCTCTGCTTTTGTTTTGTTAAAACTAGAAAAACTTATAAGATCTAAATTCATTCTAAATGCTTGTATGTTCAATTTTATGTTTTTATAAAGTTTTTTTGTTTTTCTTTTTGTCTAAAACTTTCAGTTTCTATTTAGTTTATGAAATATTTTTAGCTGTAAAACTGTTTTAAACTACTTTTCGAACTTATTGTTCAGGAGCTGATTAAATTTTACTTATTAAAAAATAAAAAAACGTTTAACTTCAAAAATAGTATGAATTTGTTTTCAACTATTAACCATAACTTTTTTACTCAGTTAAAGCGATACAAACAATTTTTCTGAGAGAAAACATAAAAAAAAATTAACCAATTTAAAATCTTATACATCTAAATAAAAAAGCGTTTTTTGTTTTAGACTAACTATATTAAAGTTTTGTTTTACTAAAATTTGTTTAGTACCATAGCTTTTAATGCAAAAACTTAATTTTTAACTATTAGTCATGACTGAAAATTAATGGAACTTTTAATTTCTATTAATTATTTCTTAATTATACATTAAAACAAAATACATATTAATTTATGGCATAAAGTTTATGCAGCTTTCTCGGTATCTTTAATTTTTCTATTATCTTAAAAATGTTATTAAACTTATCTGAATGTGCATTTAAAGAAAAAAACCGTTTAGCATTAACCGGAAAACGTAAAAAAATATTATGAAACATATTTAATCGTTACGTTCCTACGACCTAAGCAAAACAAAATTACTTAGTTTTAAGTATTTTTACTTCAATTTTACTTTGTACTAATTTACTGTTTCGTACTGCATACACCGTCCTTCTTTACCGCTAGTTAAACTTTTAAGTGCTTAAGTTTTTCAAAAAATAAACCTCAATTTTAATGTTATGCTTTAAAAGGTATGATTACAAAAATTGCTTTTCGAAGGGTTAAAGAATCAATATGAAATACAAACGCGCATAAATGGAGTTTTGTTCAAATTTTCATTAATATATACAAGTTTGGCTGTTTATAAAAGCCGGCTCCAAAATATCTGGAACACGAAGGACACAATTGATTTAAAGCAAAAACAAATGATTGCAACTTAAACTACTATGGGATTTATGGGTTGGCAATATTTTCTAAAATTGTACAAGTATTCATAAAAAAATAAACATAATTAAAGATTATAAATGGCTAATAGATTATGCAAAACCAGCTTCTTTTATTAATACTAAATGTTACAACTGTATTTTGCTTGCATCATTTCATTCATCACATAAAACGATTGCGGGACATCTTAAAATGTTTTTAGCGTACTTAGTAAACAAAACTTTTTAGTTTTGTCGTATTTGTTTGAACCGGCTTTAAATAGTCACTAAAAGCATCTATACTCGTTTTCTAAATTTTAACAAAACCTAAGGAATTATATTGTATAAAAAAAGACCAAATACTTTACAACTATAACTTTGTTACGTCCTATTTCTTTCGCAATGCAAAGTTTTGTCACAGTGAATTGTTTTTTTAACACTTTTTTTACATCTTTTCTTATTAACACAAGTATTCATAAAATAAAAAGTATGTTTTGTGAGATCTTACAAAAATTTTTTCAACATGTCTGATTTATTTCGTTGGAACTAGAATGACTAAAAAGGTCTACGTTCATTCCAAATACTTATATGTTTACTCTATATGTTTTTCTAAAGTTTCCTTTTGTTTTTGTCTACGACTTTCAGTATTCAGTTGGTATTCGAAGTATAGTAAGCTGTCAAAACTTAAATAAATTTTTAAATAAGTAATTTAAAGATGATTAAATTTTATTTAGGTAAAAAGAAGAAAAGTAGAGTTAAATAAAATAACAAAAAACTTTTTTTATTACAAAGTATTAGCTATACAAACATTTTTCTGACACAAACCTTAAAAAAAAAATTAAGACGAATTAAAGGCTTATGAAATTTAAGTAAACATAAAAGTAAAATCGTTTCTTGGTGTTCTTGTTGTTAAACAAACTATATTAAGTTTTTTTTACTAAAATATCGTTTAGTACTAAAGCTTTGAATGCAATGAATTATTTATTGTTTTAAAATATCGGTTATAAGTGAAAACTAATTAAAATTTTAAATTCTAGTACTTATTTTTCAACTTCTAAATATACAACGTACCGTATGGCAACTTTCTTAGTGTCTTCGATTTTGCTAAAAGTCTTCAAATTGTTATTGAAATTATCTTAATATGCATTTATACAAAATAAGAACTTTTTTGTTTTTTTTTATGGTACAAAAAACTTAGCATTAAATTAAAAGCGGAAAAATTTAAACAATGTTTTGCTAATTGTTACCTTTTTACGACCTGTTACAAGAAAATTACCTGTTTACTTTGTTTTAGGTGATTGTACTTTAGCAACTTTACTTGGTACTCATTGTCAATGTTTACTGTATTGTTACAGCATACATTTTTTTTTTACGGCTAGTTAAACTTTCAAGTGCTAAAGCTTTAATAAAACACATACTACTCAAATTCAATATCGTAATTTAAGGTATAAATACAAAAGCTTCAGTTCAAAAATTCTAAAAAATTAATATGAAAAACAAACGTGCATAAACGTATTTATGTTTAAATTTTCATTAATCAATATAAGTTTGGCCGTTAAAAAAAACCGCCTTCATAAAAATCATGGAACAATTGTATTGGATTTAGACAAATTTATTCCGAACAAATGGTTCACAATTGGAAGTATTTTTTAAATATTACATCACATTAAGCTTAATAGCATATAACTATTTTGGCTTTAGCAAATTGCAAAACAATATATATATATATACATATTGATAAATTTTGAGTTTGACTATTTTACTAGCAATTTTTTAAACTTGGTAAATTGATTTATTTTCATAAACTTTGTTTTTAACGTTTACACAAAAGAGTAATTTTTTTTTGGTATGAACTAGTGCTAGATTAAAAAAAAAAAAAAATTATGTACGTTAACTGTTGTGCCTTTAAGCTTTACCAGTGTTATTTTGTTACTATTAATAAGCGAAAAAGCAAATATAAGTTCAATATATAATAAAATGGGACAATTATTTTCAAAATTTCTGCAAGGGGGCATTAATAAAAAGAGTTTTTGCAAACTTAGCCTATAAAACTTTAAACATTATAATGATACAATAAAATTTGCTAAACAATTAAGATATACAGCAAGTATATATAGCTCATAGATTTAAAATTATATTCTTACAGAAAACTACTAAAACAAATATGCTTATTGCAATAAAATTCTTATTTAAAAGTTTAACAGAATTGCCAAACAATTGTTTAGCAAAAACTTTTACTACTTATCACTTACAGTTATATAGTTTTCACGTCAATTGAAACTTACTAACAAACTTTGAAGTACAAAGTGTAAAGTTGTGGCATAATTTAATGGAAATTATTAGAAATAACATTCAAAACTGATTTTCAATTTCAGCTTAGCTGGACCTATTTTATTAATTTGGTACCAATAGTTAAAATAAACATTTATTTAAGTTTCTGGCAACTTAATTTTTTAGTACCAGTTTTGCAAGCATGTTTGTATAATTAGTTGTTAGATGATTAAAATTAATACAAAATTCTGATGAAGTTAAAGGTCAAACAACAAAACTAACCTGTTACAACCATTGAAACAGGTTTATGAATTTAAAAATATTGCTAAAATTTTTTTGACAAGTTCTAAAACTTTTTGAATAAAATAAACCCTTAAAATTTAAACAGTGAAACCAAAAGAGTTGGGAGAACCTAACATATGACATAATTAATAAATGATTGTAATCTTGTTCTGAAAAGAACAAAAAGTTTAGTACAAACAAAAAAATTACAAGCAATGATGTATAATTTTCAAACAAAATGAAAACGCTTAACATTTTTTTAATTTAGTTGTTATTACTAGTAAAACTAGACCTATACAAATGTTTTTAAAGTTTTTAATATTTTTCAATCAAGTACAAACATAACTAAATGAAATAAAAGACTTTGTTAGTTTATTGACTATGCGAAACCAGCTTCTATAAGTATTTCTAATATCTGCTATTAAATTATACATTGCATCATATTATTTATCCATAAATAAATAACAAGGCATCTCAAACGCTTTAAACGTTCTTTGTAAATAAATGTTTTGTTATGCCGTATTTGGTTAAACCGGCTAATTTATTCTTAACATGCGACCATAATCGACACTTTGTACATCTAAAACTCAACGACTATCTTTGTAACAAAACAAGACCGAATATTTTACGAACGTATGCTTTATTACAGGGGTCGGCAAACTGCGGCCCGCGGGCCAATTGCGGCCCGCGAAGGGTAAATCTGCGGCCCGCGAGCACGTTATTTTTTTGAATGGAATGCGGCCCGCGAAAGAAAAATTTGTGGCCCGCGAGCATGTAAAAGTGGCCCGCTGAGCAAAAATATATTTCAAGTAAATTTTTTTTCGGTAATTCGATTTAATTTGTTTAGTTTGATTTTAAGTCTCTGTAAAACATTTAAAAATATTTAGAAGAAGTTACTACTTTAATTTAAAAATGTGAAAAAGACAGATTAGCATTCTAACAGGATATTTTTCTAAGTTTCATAATAACTTCTATTTTACAACAGCAAGTAATTATCTGAAAAAAGAGTGCTTGAATTTAATAAGTTAGTTATATTATACCTATTTATCAAATAAACTAAATGCAAATGTTTTCCCATTTTGTACAAAAGCAATGCACAGTAATTAAATAAAGTGTCATTTCTTAATAGCTTAGATATTCTTTCCAATATATTTTTTACCTAAGTTTCTTTTATATGTTTTTTATTTGTAAATTTTATGTTTAAGTGTAAAAACATTTAAAATAACATAGTAATAAGAAAAAAAAATTTATTTAAGTTTTGTTTTGACACATTTTAATTTTTTAGAAGTTTTCTTTGCTTTTAAACTAACTTATATGCACACCAACTTAAAAAAATGCTCATATTTTAAACCACTTTTTATAAAATACTTTAGTTAGTTTAAGTTTAGTTTATGCATAATTTTCTAAGTTTGTTTTTTCTACATGTAATATCTAAATT
This sequence comes from Thalia democratica, assembly GCF_965202585.1. Lineage (NCBI taxonomy): Eukaryota > Metazoa > Chordata > Thaliacea > Salpida > Salpidae > Thalia > Thalia democratica. The sequence continues at coordinate 13,696 of NW_028140462.1, read as the reverse complement.
TGTACAGACACAATTAAAACAATATATATGACATAAACTAATATAGTTTTTGTTAGGTATACATTTTCTTTTTTCAAACATTGATTTTGTCAAACTAAGTTAACATTTATGCTTCGCATATCAATACACACATTTGCCGTTTTTTGGAGCTACCTATTTAATATAAACTAGACTTAGGGATTGTTTTTAAACATTGACACACACTCAGACTATCACTATTTGAAGACTTCAAATCTCAGGCCAACTAAATCATTTTATAAGTTTTTGGCTAGAATTGTTTTTTGTATACAAAATATCAGGAACGTTTTTGTTAATTCAGGCTGGCTTTTTTGCTTAAAAGAGTGGCAAATTAAACTTATGATGTAAGTTTTGCTCAACCCAAAGTGTTAGTTTCAGTTATAATATATGTTATAATATATCAAGTTCAAGCTTTGAACTTGAAAATTTATGCTAAAAAATTTTGGAAAAAAACTTGAATTTGAGAATTTTTGAAAAAGTCTGGAGTTTCAAACAATTTTTACATGTAAAGTAGTGAAATTTCGATTTAACACAAAAAATTTAGCAAATAAACATTTCTTTATTAAAAAATATACTAAAGTAGCTTAACAGTGTTTTTTTAATATTGATATACTTTATGAGACACTTTTTAAACTTTAATTAAACTTTATACTAAAAATAAAAGAAGGAATTGTACTTCTAAAAACTTTTGGTGCATTGCACCTTTACTTGTAAAGTTTCACCAATTGTTGTGCTTCGTGTTTGCACTAAATGAAGAAATTATACTAAAGTGTCAAAGTTAAAAAAACATCTCTAATAAAAATTCTCAGATAAGCAATAGTTTTTCTATCAGTGCTCTCATCTTAACATATTAATTAAAGTCATAATTTGATTTATGCGACTTTATAACCTCAATGCATTTCCTAAATAGGACTTTTTGTTGTTATTGAAGAAATTAACAAAAGTTTTTCATTACTGCCAACAAAATTTCTTTAAAAAAGTTTTCAATTATAAACGGTATCTTATTATTAATAATAAATTTTGCTACTTTATAACTTGCCTTAACAACTTTTTTTTTGATAATTCTGTAGTTACAGTAACCTCTCGGATCTTTACGCACTCGTGACGTTACGCACTCTCGTTTAGTTACGCATTTTAGAATTCTAAAATATTAAAAAACTAAAAAATTTTAATTCTTTTTAATATTGCACAAAATAGGTTTATTGTATATATTTGATTTAAAATATGCTTTTAATTGCTAATTCACCTCTTTATATCTTTAGACTTTGTAAACTTATGTTCCTTTACTTATTGATAAACATTTAGTTAATATATCTTTAATACAATGTAAGACAAGTTTATCCTTATGTGGGCAAAGGTCAAATTAAAAAAGTTTTAGTAACATAAACCATTTTTATTAAATATTTTTCTTATTATTTATATATTTTTGTTCAAAAGAAGAAATCTATTACAGCACTAAATGCAAAAAATTTTTAAAGCCTATAGAAGCAAATTTTAAGATAGACACCATACCATTTCTTAATTGTAAACAAATACTTAATTATAAATTGAATTTGCTAAGTAGAATAGAATATAAATGTTAAGTATCAAATAAGTCACATATAAACAAAGATAAAGCAAAAATCTACTTGTTGTTTAAATTAGTAAATTTTTTCTACAAGTTTTATTATTCTACATAAACTTCAAACCTTTTTTTTTTATATATGTATAGTTTTTTTTTCAAATTTTTAAATAAAGTAAACAAATTATTAAAAGTGGGAAAGTTCCCAGTCTGCTTATAAATAGAATAAATATAAAAAACAGTCATTATAGTAAGTATATTTGGTACCTCTCGTATCTTTACGATATCTCACATCTTTACGCACTTTTTCTGTGGACACAATGTGCGTAAATAAGCGAGAGGTTACTGTACTGAAGATAATCATGTGCTTTGTTGGAACTGACTTTGGTGATTTGTTTTCTTATCGTTTCTCGCAATAACTCCTAACTAACGTTTTTTTTTTTGTTGCTCGTCTTTTATTTTACAACTAATATTTTTAATTTTTTATTGCAGATAAAGAATTGCTGTAATGCTTAATAAAAAGAGGTTTTTCCCTTCGCTAATGACTCAATTAAGTTTTATACTTTTGTTAAAAATGTTTAAGAAAGTTAATTGTCTATCCAGCTGACTTATATTTTTTTGGCATGTAATTTGTTTACTGTTAATAAGTTTCGTTATTTCTTTATGTTGTGAAGTTTGTTTTAACTGGGTTGCTAAACAAACAGGCTATTTTAAAAGCTTGAAAACTCAGATGTGTATGAAACTTTTATTTCAAACACTTTAAATAAATCTTAGAATTCCCAGAATAGTTTTTATGACTGTAGTGTAGTTTACTAATTGTAGTTTTTTCTTGTTTTTTACACTTTGTGTACTTTTAAATGATGATGATATTTTTACTAGGTACTTAAGCTTGATTTACAACGATTTACTACGAGCATAAAGTTATTGTTATAGGAAAATTTATTAATTTTTCAAAAAACATAAAACTTTAATGTCAATTATTTTCCTTATCTTAAAAGCTATCTAAAATTTCTTTTTTTTATTTTAGAGAACGCACCTTTGCCTTTAATTTAAAAAAAAAACTATTTAATTTGGGGTTGGAATTATTTCATGGGGTCCCTCCAAAAATAAAGGTTTTTTTTTCGTTTTTTTTCATCAAATGGTATTAGAACCAAAAATAAATATTTTTTTTTTAATTTTTTTTTTTGATTTCCCTTAGTTTGCATGTTATTAAAACTCTTAATAGTTATTTTATAAATAATGTTAATATCTTTTACGATTTGGCCCAAAATCAAATTGTAGTATATTACAGTATTACACTATCATTTGCCTTGGTCATTTCCTAGATAAAAAATTGATAAAAGGAAAAAAAAGTTAATAAGAATGTGAATATACAACAAATTTAATTAAATTATTTTATTTTAATTTAGTTTGATGTAATTCACATTCTTATTAACTTTTTTTTTCCTTTTATCAATTTTTTATCTAGGAAATGGCCAAGGCAAATGATAGTGTAATATACTACATTTAGATTTTGGGCCAAATCGTAAAAGATATTAACATTATTTATAAAATAACTACTTAAGAGTTTTAATAATATGCAAACTATGGGGAAATCAAAAAAAAAAATTGAAAAAAAATATTTATTTTTGGTTCTAATACCATTTGATAAAAAAAAACGAAAAAAACCTTTATTTTTGGAGGGACCCCATGAAATAATTCCAACCCCAAATTAAATAATTTTTTTTTTAAATTAAAGGCAAAGGTGCGTTCTCTAAAATAAAAAAAAAAAACTTTAGATAGCTTTTAAGATAAGGAAAATAATTGACATTAAAGTTTTATGTTTTTTGAAAAATTAATAAATTTTCCTATAACAATAACTTTATGCTCGTCGATTTACTAGCTTTTTAAACTTTTAATGAACTTAGGCTGGTTTGATACAACTCAGACATTTTTGCTTTTTAAGTGACAACCATGTAAAAGACTAGTTACTAATAAAATATTTTATTTAAGTATTCTGAATTAATTATGTTAAAGAATTTGTTCTAGCTTTCTATATTACAAACAGGTATTAATTTTATTAAATAACTAATTACTAAATTTTTTAATGAATGTAAACTATTTAACACGCAAAAACTTTTTTTTGAAGTTAATATTTTTAAAATATGAAAAAAGGGGTTGGTAATATAACAAATATATGAAAGTAACTAATAAATTGTCTTTCAAGTTTGGTTTTTATAGAGAGTTAAATTGTATGTAAAATTATAAAAGTATTAAATTTAACTTAGTAAGTGCTTATGAAAGTACATAGTTTATTAACACTTAAGTATATTAGTCAATGTAAATTTTATTCTAATTTAATTTAAATAGTCAAATTATGTATAGCTAAAACTTTTCTCTAGTGTGACTAAAACTAAAACCAAAAGATTATTCAAACGTCACTAAAACTAAAACTGCGGCCCGCGAAGACTTTGTAAACTTGAAATTTGGCCCGCGACCACCAACTGCCTGCCGACCCCTGCTTTATTACGTCACTAATTGTTTTACAGTGCAAAATTTTTTCACATACAATTCATTCAATCTACATTTTTCCAGCAAACGTTCTTTGTAAACAAATCTTTTGTTTTGTCGAACTTTGTTAAACCGGCTTTAAATACAAAACAGTTAGAAAAAATATTTATATACAACATTTAATAACCAAAAATTTTAATGACTGACTTTGTAGAAAGAAGGCGAACTTTCTAACGAATTATAATTCTTATTTATAGTGTCGCTATACATATTTTTGTTTTTAAACTACTTACATGTACACAATTGCATTGTAACTTAAAAATATTAAAAATAAGTTTTTATACTTAAATAGTTACCAACCTGAATAATAAAACATATATGTTATAAAAAATTCAAGCATTTAAAAATTGTAGCTTGTGCGGTTCTTGCTTTGTTTACATTTCTGTAATTAGGGAAAATTAATTTGCAATTTAATAACATTAAACAAGTCTGAGATTACATTGCTTTTTCAAACAATGTAACATTATTTTTCGGTTTAATTAAAAATAGTAGTTTTCATTCAATGTTTTAAATATTAAATTGTAAGTATATATCACGTAAAGCTACAAAAATTCTTAACTGCAATAATTATTTTTTGATTTGGTTTATTTTAAATAAGAGATTAACATATCGTAAAAACAAAGTACAACGATTAATAAAACTTACATATTGCTTATTGCAATTTGATTATTTATTACAATTACAATAAGATTCTATTTGAATAAGATTTATTTAAGCACTGAAGAGGTCTTTGACCGAAACTTAGTTTGTAAAATAAATTTTTGAAAGAATAAATATATATTGCTTATTACTATTGTAATGATATTAACATTTCATTTTCTTATTTTAAAGCGTGTGAATAAAAACTGCGATAAGCTTTCTCATCGGAATTTTCGTAAACAATAAAAACTGCGATAAGCTTTCTCATAAAAATCATTTAAAGTTGCATAACAAAATATCATTAAAAAACAAAACTGCGATAAGCTTTCTCATCGGAATTATACCAATTCCCACCAACTCAAGGGAGTTAATTTCATTCCGATGCGTATATATAGGCGCTTGTCTTTCAAATACGCGTTAAAGTTAGTTGTTACTTACTGAAGGACGTTTCATTAACTTGTTTCGAGAAAACGTCTACATCGCGGAGTTGATGTTAGTATTTATGTAACTTTGTTGATACTTTTTATAGATTTTATTTGTGTCGTGATTTAATAGTTTCTTTCTTCAGAACTAAGAATTATTATTGAAAATAAAGTAAATTGCATTTATTCAAAGTGTGTTTTATTCATAACTTAGGAAATAGTTTTGTAACTTATAATTGTAGCTACTTGTAACTAAAGCTGTCAGTTAGTAAGTTACTGGAGACCACGTAGTTAAGACAAAAACATAAAAACCAATAAAATAACCCATTTGGTTAAAGTAGAAACCACGCAGTGTCTTTTAAGAACCTTGAATTTTCTGATTAGGGTCCTTTAAGCAGTCAACAACATAAATGCACACAAACAACAATGACGATATTAATCTTAATAATTCTCATCAAGCAGAGATGATGAAAGATAATGCTGAATTTTATCCGTCAAACAGCATTCAACAACAATTTAGAAAATCAAGCGAAGTTAAGCAGCTAACAAATGAAGAAGAGTTAAGAGTTTTGCAAATGCAAATAAAAAAACTAAATAATAGATTAAAGCAGTCTAGATCACCACATTTCGAAAGTGCGATGCTAGAAAAACGCGAACCTTTTTACGATGATTACGAAAAAAGTAATCAAAATAATTTAAACATTTTTAGCGACACATTTAAGGCGCAAAGACTAAGTAAAAAGTTTAAAAGGTTAGACTTTGTAAGAAACCCTCGTGATATTATTAGTTTTTTCGAGGAGGAAATGTTAAATGAAAATATTTCTAGTTATACAGAAAAGTATAAATTTTTAACTGGTTTTTGGCCGAGAGAAGAGTTGTCAGACTATTATAAAATGACAGAACGAGGTGAAAGAAATTACAGTTCTTTAAGAAACTTTTTTATTAATAGGGACAATCAGTTAGCTGAAATTTTAGATAAAATTCCAATTTGGAATGAGTGTACAAACTTTAATAAAATATTTGCTACAGCCGTAAGTTGGGCCAAATGTCCAGAGCAGGACAGAATTAAGTTTTTTCTTGCATACTTAATGCCCTTTTCGATTAAAGATAAGATTAGGGATTATTTTGATGAAAGCTTAGAAGTTTTTAAAAGGAAAGGACAAGCCATATGGAATGCTTATAAAGAAAACGCATTAATACCTAAGCAAGTTAATTACGATAGACTACAGCAGTATGAGCAAAATCATTATAAGTCTAAAATAAGTTACCATAAGCAAGTTCGACCTAATCATCAACAAAATTTTCATTTAAGAGATAATGGTATTAATCATATTTACAATTATCGTCAACATAACCAAGATAGAGATAGTTTTAAACTAAGAAAATCATACAATGGGAATAGTAGTAATAATGTTAACATAGCACAGTGTTTGTCATGTCATCAATACTTACCTACAAAAACATTTAACATAACTAAGGCGTCACAAACAGCCGAAGAAAAAGCTCAAGTAACCAAAAACACTATAGCAGTTGGAGTAACTGGTCAAGTAGTATGGTTTAATGTTCGCAAAGGTTACGGTTTTATTCATCGTGATGATCAGAACAGCGATATTTTTGTTCATTATACAGCTATCATCAAAAACAACCCGAACAAATTCTTAAGGTCTCTTGCACAAGGAGAAAAAGTCCAATTTGATATTGTTGTAGGTAAAAATAACATGTCAGAAGCCGCAAACGTGACAGGTCCTAATGGTAAAACAGTTCAAGGGTCTAAATATGCTGTAGATAAGAATTCAAACTACAACCAAAAGTTTCAACAAAAAAGATTAAGCGGAAATTATTATTCAAATAACCCTCAACAGCGGAAAAGAAAAGCTAATAGAGCTTATAAGCAAGTTTTTGTTTTTACAGCAAAACAAGCTAAACTTATCAAAGAAAAACATCAGAAACAACAGCAGAAAAATATCAGTTACAATAATAAGTATGATAGCAAGCCAAAATATCAAGTGCCAACAGTGCAGCTTAAAAGTTATAAACAAGACTCAGGCTATTACAATTCTTCAAAAACAAAATCACAAACTAGCGTATCAAGCAACATATTAGCTAAAGAGAAAAACAATTTGGCAGTACTTGATTCCTTTAATAAAAAAGAAATTGTAACACAGAATAGAAAGAGTCATAATTACTAATAGCAGGTCTAAAACTTTTAACAATTATCATAAAGCCATTTTGACAATAGAGTATAGTCATTTTCGCAAAACGAACAAAACAAACTTTAATAATGGTAAAAAATTGTAATTTTTTATTAACATGAACACCTATTTTAATACTTTTTAAACTCAGGTAGTGTTTTTTAAGAAATTATACTGAAAGAAACTATTAAGTGTGTTTATTTTGTATTTTTTTCTGATAAAATTTTATAGCTTTTTTACTTTTAATGATGTGTTACAAAGTTTTTTTTATTGTAAATTACAGTTTATTAATTGAAAGAACTATTAATTAAAAGCTATCAAATAGCAATTATAAAATAGAAACGTTTAATATGCCTATTTTTTTATATTCAAATTTTAGTAACTACATTTTACTCTAATTTTAAAACAAAATTAAGTTATCAGATTTTTTTGCTCGTAAAATAATCAAGTTCAAGTTTAAAGCTTTCAAGTTCGACTCGTAATAAATTTTTCCTATAAGTTTTGACTTTAAAAGTACTTTCAACTCCCATTTAGTTTTGACTGTTGACGATCAAAAAGCACTCGCTAAATTTTACTCCTTATAAACTTCTAAAATACATAAGTTTTGTGTCACTTTGTAAAGAAATACTTTATACTTGAATCCTATAAAAGTTGTGCATGAAAATAGTACTTATTGTTCTGTAAAATACTTTAAAGAAAATGTTTTCTGTTTTGTTTATTAAAGTTTGCGAGTTAAATATTAAGAACATATGTTTTTCTAAGTTAAAAACAAAATTAAAATGTTTCATGTGTTTTAAAATATTGATTTTCTTTTAATGCCGCTTTAAATGGTTAAAATGTTTTGTTTTGTATAAAATAATAGGTTTAAACGTAAATTTTGAAAGTTTCGTTATTGTCTTTTGGCATAGTAACATAGTAGCTTTTACTAAAATTTCTTAAAAGAATATCTCACTTTTATTTTTTTGAGCCGCGGATTTTGTACAATAAATTCTTTCATATTAATACTACAATGATGAACGATGAAAAGATGAATATTTTCTATGTCAATAAGCGAATTCGATGGATTTTTGAATTTGAAGTTTAGAGAGGAACAAGCGAATAAAAACAATTCGTTCTTGCTACAAAAACCTCCGTAAAAGAAACAACCCAATGACAAGAAGCCCGATGACAGGAAGTCAAGGACAAGAAGTCGGAAGACATCTAAATGACTATCATTTTTACTTTGTCCTTATGTTATGTTTTATCTTAATCTTTTTAAATTATGTAGTTTTTGAGATAATAAGTATTAGAGTTTCTTTTCCTTAATTTTTTTTGACCCGCGCTTAAAATACTTAAAAAAAATGTTTAAAGTTAAATAGGATTTTAGGGATTTAAATTATTTGAAATTAGGCTTTAAATCCTAATTTGAAAGATAAAAACGAAATAGTGTAATGATATTAACATTTCATTTTCTTATTTTAAAGCGTGTGAATAAAAACTGCGATAAGCTTTCTCATCGGAATTTTCGTAAACAATAAAAACTGCGATAAGCTTTCTCATAAAAATCATTTAAAGTTGCATAACAAAATATCATTAAAAAACAAAACTGCGATAAGCTTTCTCATCGGAATTATACCAATTCCCACCAACTCAAGGGAGTTAATTTCATTCCGATGCGTATATATAGGCGCTTGTCTTTCAAATACGCGTTAAAGTTAGTTGTTACTTACTGAAGGACGTTTCATTAACTTGTTTCGAGAAAACGTCTACATCGCGGAGTTGATGTTAGTATTTATGTAACTTTGTTGATACTTTTTATAGATTTTATTTGTGTCGTGATTTAATAGTTTCTTTCTTCAGAACTAAGAATTATTATTGAAAATAAAGTAAATTGCATTTATTCAAAGTGTGTTTTATTCATAACTTAGGAAATAGTTTTGTAACTTATAATTGTAGCTACTTGTAACTAAAGCTGTCAGTTAGTAAGTTACTGGAGACCACGTAGTTAAGACATAAACATAACTAACATTAAAATAACCCATTTGGTTAAACTATGATCTTACAAGTTCGAATTTAAAATTAATCAGTTGAAAAGTTAAGAATACATAAAAAAAGCATATTTGCAGTACAACAAAAAATAAAATTATATGAACTTATAAGCTTGTCATAACGTAACAATTTGAAAACTGTCAAAGCCTCTATACTTTCACTACACTAATCGATTTTGAGAAAAATATACAAAACAGTAAAACTTTATTTGTATCGTTTATTGTTTTTATTATTGGCTTAATGAAATTGACCAATAGCTTATTTACTCTTTAAACTCTCCAAGTTTATTACAATTAATATTCAAACTATACTACAAAATAACTGATTTATATTTGAAAATTAGAAACTAATAGAAATTATATTAAGTTTTTAAGATACATCACTCAAAATGTTATAAGTATCTAAATAAGGTGTGTCATTTCTTAAAATATACAGCTAAATGTTTTTAAATTTAAGCACATGGTTAGATTTTAATTGCAAAGAAAAAATTGGGTATCTAATTAAAAAAATCAAAGTTGTACCTGTTTGTTTAAATTAAATGTTATCAATGAAAAAATAAAACTTGGGGCACTATAGTTTTCCTTCTTGCCGTTTATTTTATTTTTCAACCTATAGACAGACAAAACCTCATTTTTTTCAATTTCTGGATTTACTTTTTTAGCATTTCCAGAGCTACTTTAGTGATTTCCTCACCACCTTTCTATTCTACACTACTTAAAACTATACTGTTAAACTTTTAATCTCTTTCAATGAAATCAAGGTGTAATATATTCTTCATTGGCTTGTTTTAAAGCTTTGTTTAATTCTTTGTTTTCTGTTTCCATTAAAGAAATTCTTTGTTTAATTTCAGAATGTTCCAACATAATGTTTTCAAATTTGCTTTTCATGAACTCAAGTGACTTTTTCATTGAGTCAATCCTCACTTTCATGCCCATTAAGGAGGTTAACATACCTTTCATTTTCTTCATGTCATCTCTCAACTCATTTTCTCTATCTTGCTTGCCCTTGCGAGTTGCCACTTTAAACTAGGCTGTTTTTTTATTTAATCACTCCTTTTCAGTATAAATTGACTACAGGACATCCTAAAATATTTTTACTTCATCTTATTAAACAAAACTATTTAGTTTTGCCGTATTTGGTTGAACCGGCTTTAAATAGTCTCTAAAAGTATCCATACTCGCTATTAGCATTTTATAAAAATTTAACGACTCATTCTGTAGAAAATTGACCGATTACTTTACAACTATACGCTTTGTTACGTCACTATTCCTTTAGCAGTGCAAAGTTTTCTCACAGTGAATTATTTGTTTAACACTATTTTTACATCTTTTCTGATTAACACAAGTATTTTTTAAAATAAAAAGTATGTTTTGTGAGATCTTACAAAAATTTTTTCAACATGTCTGATTTATTTTGTTGGAATTAGAATGACTGAAAAGGTCTAAGTTCATTCTAAATACTGATATGTTTACCTTATATATTTGTTTTTCTAAAGTTTCCTTTTGTTTCTGTCTATAACATTCAGTATTCAGTTAGTGTTCAAAGTATAGTTAGGTGTCAAAACTTAAATAAATTTTAAAATTTATTATTTAAAGGTGATTAAATTCTATTAAAAACAAGGAACGTAGAATTAGAAAAAAAAAACAAACAAAAATATTTTTTATTACAAAGTAATAGCGATTATTACAAACACTTTTCTGAAACAAACTTAAAACAAATTTTAAATTTAAGACGAATTAAAGCTTATGTAATTTGAATAAACTAGTGATGTACCGGATTCACTATCCAGGTCCAGATCCGGCCGGATATTGCCATTTTTGTCTGATATCCGGATCCGGCCGGATCTTGATATGAAAAAAAATCCGAATCCGGTTCCGGCCGGATCCTAACAGAGATCCAGCCGATTCGGATCTAGTTAGTAAAAAAGAGCATACAGAAAAGTATTTTTTTAAAAATAAAGCCTGTGTAAATTATAAAGAGTCATTTTCGTCAGAAAACACGTTCGAAAATTAAACACCTACCGTGATTGGCTAATTTTGTACACGTGACTAATTTACAATTATTTACATTTAAACTATGGAATAAACGTTTCAGAAATGGAACTCTTTACCTATGTTGTAAAACTAAAAACTTTACTACCAAATAGTCAACCTTATGGCTAGCTGTTCTACTGATTATTAGATTAAAATATTTTTAGACTCAGGCTTGTTTATACTCACTCTAGCTAGTTTTTTTTTGACTTAAACAGTGGCAACGCTGCTAGTTTGAAAATTTTTGGGATGTTTTGAAAATCTAAGGCTGCCTCAGGCTAGTTTAGTTTTTTATAAAAACTCAGGCTAGTTTTAATATTTTTCGAAAAACTCAGGCTAGTTTTAATATTTTTCGAAAAACTCAGGCTAGTTTTCTTTTAGATTTTGAATGAGTTTGAGGTGATCCAGTTTTCAATGTTTTCTTGTTAGTCATTTTCTAGTTAGTTTTGTTCATGAACTTGATTTTAATCGATTTTAGATTGGTAAGACTATAGGGGGTCCACCTTGATTTTTACAAGTTGATCTTATTTGATAGTTTTAATCTTAGCTACTAGATACTTTTTACAGCTTAACAAAATTCAAAGTAGTTTTTGAGATACAAGGGGTCAAAACCGGCCAGCTCAATAGCTTCCTTATAGAAGGTGCAAACTAAGATGGCGAAAAAAAAACATTTTATTAAAAATCTATCTCCTCCTACAGTTTTTAAGCAATCTTATTCAAATTTTGACAGTTTACTCTTTACTAAATTTTAAATCATTTAAGTGTTGGATTTTTTTTTATTTTGAGAAAAAGTCCCCTTTTTTCAAAAAAAGGTGTTTTTTTTTTGAATTTTAGACCTTAAATTTGTAAACTTCATTTATTTAAAATTCCAACACTCAAAAGCTTTTAAAAAGTGTAAGGAATATTCTTTTGAAAATTTGAGGTACCTAGGAGGAAATAGATTTTTAGTGAAATGGATATTTCCACGTTTTTAGCTTGCGCCTTCCATTAGGTCCCTATAAGAACTCTCCGGCTTTGAGCGCTTATATCTCCGCTTATTAAAGTACTTTGATTTTTTTAAAGCTGTAAAAAGCATCTAGTAGCTAAGATAGTATTCTATTAAATAAGATCAATTTAAAAAAAAAAGTTTAACCCCCTATAGCCTTAATTGTAAACATTACTTAAAATGTTCAACCTTGAGGCTAGCTGTTCTACTGATTACTAGCTTAAAGTAATTATTTTTTTTAGTTTTCCGAATACTCATTCTGACTCAGGAAAGTTTATAATCACTCAGGTTAGTTTTTTTCAAATCAAAGAGTGGCAACTCTTATGTAAGCTAAAACTAGGTGATATTCTGGTTTCCAAAAATCATGGAAAGTTTATAAGTTAAGCAAAAAAGAAGATATTTTAATGGTTTTTATTGTTCTTTCAAATTGAAGTTTTTTTTACTGTTCTTTCAATTTCAAGTTTTTCTTTTGTTCTTTCAATTTTAATAAAATTTAAATGTAAATATTGTTTAGAAAATTAGCAAACATACCAGCTACTATTTTCAACTGTTAATCTTAACTAGACCTTAATATCATAAACCTTCTTATTATTTAATTATTTAGCAGCACATTAATACTTTTAGTCTAAATTTTTTTTAAACTATAATTTTTTAAAATTCAAAAGTATATAATTAGATATAACACATAAAATATAAACTTCACACAATTATACTTAATTAGTAGTTAGTTATATAAAAGTGCATTATCGTACATAGTAGTTTTTATACTACTTACATTACGAATAACTTAGAGTTTTAAGAATCCGGTTCCGGCCGGATTTTAATTTGAAAAAATATCCGGGTCCGGCCGGATCTTAATTTGAAAAAAAAAATCCGGATTCGGTTCCGGCCGGATTATAATTTAAAAAAAAGTCCGGATCCGGGTCCGGCCGGATCCTAATTTGAAAAAAAGTCCGAATCCGGGTCCGGCCGGACCCGAAATTGTGGGTCCGGTACATCACTAGAATAAACATAAACGAAAAATCATTTCTTGTTGTTCATGTTATTAGAATAACTGTATTAAACATTTGTTTTACTAAAATATTGTTTAGTACCAAAGCTTTGAATGCAACAAACTATTTAAAATGTTTAAATATCGGTTATAAGTAAAAACTAATTAAACTTTTAAACTCTAGTACTTATTTCTCGATATACAACGTACTTTATGGCAACTTTCTTAATATCTTCGATTTTGCTTAATGTCTTAAATTTATTATTGAAATTATCTAAAT
>NW_028140461.1:0-26000 GCF_965202585.1 Thalia democratica | reverse complement strand
ATAATAATTTAAGCCATAAGAAGTCTTATCTTCTGTTTATATATGATTTGTATATTTTAAAGTAAGTAGTATGTTTGAGTTTCAATTAGTTTCAAAATGTATTAAAATTAAAGTTTAAACTAATTTGTAAAAATAATCGATTTCTTCAATTCGAGAGTTATTCTCACATCTTTTTCACGTTTTTATTAAAATGTTAAAATTTTCTCAATAAAAAGCTGTTTAAATGTATTCAGTTAAAAATACTTTTCAACTTATTTTTATTACCAATAAAGTTAAATAAAGTATTTATATCAACCTAATAATATTATCGATAACCGAAAGGGTCCTTTGTACACCAAGACCAAACTTTTTGAGCGCTTTTTTCATCGTTCAATATATTTTTTCAATTTTTAATTTTTGTTATTGTGGGCACTAACGATTCCATTATATGTAGCGTAAGATTGTTTGAAATATTCTATTTAAACCTGAAACTTTTTTTAAAACAAATTACTAAACTAATAAAGTATTGTTATATATTAAGAGTATCAAAATTTAAAGGTTATCACAAAATTCAGAGACTAAACTTACGAAAATAGTTATGCATATCTATTTATTTATCATACATTTAAAGTAACCTCTTTTTTACGTAATGCCTAAGTTTAGAATTAGTTAAGAACATTTACTATACGTACATTTTTAAATGACAATTAAAAGCCTAAAGTAAAAATATAGTTTTTCAAAGTTTGATTTTTTAATTCTTCGTAAAGTTCCAAATTATATATCAGACAAAAACAAATCGACATAGTGTGATTGAAATAAAAGTTTAAATTCAACTTAATTAAACAAATCAAATTTTAGTGAGTTTTTTCACTTAAAAAAAAACATAGTTATTTTAGCAATGTTTTTAAATATCTTTGTACATCTTTTTATAAACAGAAGTGTTATGACGTAACATAATGATAAACCTAAAGCATCTTACCAACAAAAATTCTTAGCAACCTTTTCAAAACGTAAATGACGTAATTAGTGACGTAGTTGTTAGTGAGACGTCACTAAAAATTATACAACTCAAAGTTGTTTAATTGCTCCTCACAAATTATTCACCAAAACCAAGGTTTTTATTAAAAATAATAAAAAGAGTAAGCTTTTAAGATAATTGAAAATTAGCTGTAGAGACTACATAAATATTATTTCATTTTACGTATGTTTTTAGTTGATCTACGCTTAGATAAAAATCAAAAAGCTAAGTAGATATTTTAAAATATTTGATTTTATCTTTAGGTCAAAATCTGAGTAACACTTCAAAGAAATATAGTTGAAAAGTTCGTTGTCTAAATCACGTTCAAGTTAAACTTAACTTCAAATAAATCAAAGTTATATGCTTTGTATTCAGTTATGAATAACTAATCAAAAAGTTAAAAGAATAACTATAGTTGCACTTTCTTCATAGGTAAACTTTTATGATGTAAGATAAAGAACAGAAAATTAAATATAAAGCATTGCAGAAACTAAAAATAAGTTTATGAGTTTGCAATTATGAAAATATTAAATTTTTTATGATTATGACTTCGTTTCCTAGAACTTGATTTATAAATATGTGTTCGTAACGCTTTAATCAACCAAAAACGCAAATCGACGTAGGTACTTAAAAAACTTTTCCATAAAACAAATTATTGGAAACATTTTATTACGTCTATAAAAAAAATTCTGATATTAAAATATTATTAGTAGACGCTTTTTTAATGAAGTTTTAAGTTTAGTTAAAAATTATTTGTAGTAACTACTAGCGGAAAGACGTAAATTTCAATAATAAACTTGTTTGTTTACAATGTTATAGCAATTAAACTATATATTTTAGTTTATTCACACTTAAACTTTATATTTACTACTTACTATAAACATTGAAATTAAAAAATATTATGAGAGTTTGAAACTAATAAACTTATGACATCTTTTACTTTGTTTTATTCATATTACTTAAAAAAAAAAAACATAAATTTTTTGTAAGACTTATAGAAAAAAATCTTGTCTTTATTCTACTTTATACTATAATTAATAATTCAGTATATGACTATTTTTGCACACTAACAGTGTTGTAGTTTAATTAAATAAGATTGTTATATGCAATTTCATATTTTATTTTTTGTTTAAAAATGTCGCAATCTCCTACCACCGAAACCGGTCGCGAATAAAATATAAAATTTGCATAAATCTATTTATATAACAAACAGTTACAAACATTCGCCTTTTTACGATAGTTTACAAAGAAACTTGTATAAATTTAACTTTGTACCATTTAAAAAACCTTCTTTTTTTATTATAGAAAAAAATTATATAACCAGTAAATTTAAAAAAATACAGTCTTTATTCTTTAATTTAATTTTTAGTTATCAAACAAAATAAACACAAAAACCAATGATTAAACATTTTTTATACATAACACAGGTTTTAACATCAAATTTCTCTTATTTCTTCAAACAATTAACGACAAACTTAATATAAATTTGTATTTAAGTAACTTAGTAAGTAAGTATAATACTTAAAATAGTTATTTTCAAATGTTGTACACAAAACAAAATAGCATGTCATAGTTAACAAAATTTTTTTTAAGAAAACTAAAATATTTGTAGAATCAGTTTATCACAGTATTCATTGCGTAGGTTAACTATATTAGAGGCCTTTATTTAACCCTGAAAATAAATGTTAGCACATATCTATAATTAAAATAGTTAAACATTTAATTGATTGATTGCATTCAAGTAAGTATATTAGTGAAACAGTAAATAACTACTTAGCTACTACTATTTCAGTCACGTAGCTAAGAATTTATTTCGTGATAAATGACTAAGACAAAGTCTAATCCGTTTCATCTGAGACGTTTGAATCAGCAGAGGACTTGAGCTTGGAAGATGACTGATTGTCTCTTATCTCATGCAAGGTGTCTCTTATATCTTCCTGGATTTCTTTCGTCGTCCTATAAGTGATTGTTTTGTAGTAATTGTCGCCAAACCTTTGCGTATACTCGTGATTAGCTACATGTATGTCACCTAAAGTGGAAGATAGATTATCTGTGTCAAAACTAATATCTTTCACGTATGAACAAACAACTTCCTGGTTTTCACTTAGTTCAGACATTTTTGCTTTAATCTCACTCAACTCAGATTTCACCTCTCTCAAATTGTCTCTCGTTTCAATCTGCACCTCTTTCAGTTCTCTTAATTCTTTGCTCATGGAGTTAATCCCCTTGAGAATTTCTCTTAAGACATGTTCAGAGACGTTCAGACTCATTTTGCTCAGAAACAATTTAGACCCGATCTCAGAAATTTATGTTCAAACTAAATTATGTTTTCTGGAATAAAGTTTGTAAAATTGTCTAAAAAGTTAAAATTGAACCTGTTACCTATAACTATTTTTTAATATCAGCAGAAACTTAATTACTTTTAACTACATTACTATTAGTTAAAAACAAGTTTTCTTAAACTTAATTTTGTAGGTTTTTCTGGTTTTTTAAGTTTTCAACGTTTGTTAAAATTTATCAGTGATTATATACAACTTCAGATTGCTCAGAATTATTTTGTTGCTCTAAACGGAAAACAAGTGTCTTTTTAATTATCAAAATTAAAATACTTAATAATTTAAACACAGTTTATTTAAATTTATTAAAATAAAAATAGTTCAAAAAAATTGTTTTTTATAACAAAAACATAAAAAATTTGAACTTATGAAGTAGATATTTATCACTTTGTTACCATTATTAACTGCGCAAACGCTCACTAAACAACATAAATTATATAGCTTTAAACATTTTAATTTACTAATTGAAGTTAGTTTTTAAATAAGTAAGAAAAAAATTAATAAGGTTGTCAAGTCTCCATCTAAACATCTACTTTAGCCAAGCAACTAGAAACTGATAATTAGTGTTACTATTTGTAATAAATTTAAGTATTTTGTGCTTTTGCTAAATTCGTACAATCTAATTACTAGTCATTTTAAATAATCATAAAATAACTTGAACGTTTCAATTAAGTCTATTTTATTATTGTTTGCTTTGTGTATTTTCAATGTATAAAACTATTCATTTAAAGTCGATACAAATACCACAAGTTTTAAAAAAAATTTTCAACTAAAAAGAATTTCAACTACTGAACAAATGTAAAACGTTTTAAGATTTTTACTTATTTTCAAAAAAAAAAAATTCCTAATAGTATTCTTTTTTTATATTCAGCTTATAAAACTATATAATAAATAAAAAAAACTGACTTTGTTGTAGAATTAAACTTTAAAATATTATTTTTTTACTTAGAATTTTCTTTTATAACTATTTTTAAAACATGTACAGTACATATAAAATCACAATATATAATAAAATTATTCAGAAAATTATTTTATATTCAATAAAATTATCTATTTTAGAGGTGTTTTGTTATTTAATTAGTTTTGTAATATAACAAAACAACCTTTAGAAAAAAATTATTAATTTTTACCAGTTTAAGTCTTAAGTGTAGTTGAAATACATTTTATAAAAAAAAGTTATAAAGGTGGTAAGTAATTAAAAAAACACTTGAGATATAATATTTTTTACTTCAAAGTGAATAAAACTTCAGTATTAGAAAAATAACTTATAACTATTTTAAGTTAATTGTCTTACTTAAAATATTAATCTATGTGATTAGTTGTCGAATTCGAAAAAGAATACACCGAATGATCGGAAGAATTATAAAAAAATATCAACAGTTTATTTGTAAAATCTTATTTAAAATTACTGTAATTTAAACCAAACATGAAAATTTTGATTTTTTTTTACTCAAATTAACAATTTAGAAGCTTTATAAAAAGTCTAACTTATTTAAAACATAAACAACAAACGTAGAAAAAAAATAAAAAAACAGATATGTATAACTTACTGTTTTCAACGTAAATTCTGAATGTAAAATGATTCAACCTTATTGAAATTAGTTCATAAAAACTTGTTGTTACTAAAAAATCTCCCTAAAAACTGATTTGTAACACTTATATACTACAAATACTGTTGAAAAATTTGTTATTACAAAGTATTTACAAAACTATTGTTTGTGTTCTTCGTTTTTCATTTACTGCTTATCAATAATTAATTGACGGCTATAATGTTTATTCAGTTCGTAGCAATTAGTCATACGGATTTTTGTAACTATTTGCTTTTGTTTTTAATGTGTTATCACAAAAGCCTTTTCAAATTGTAATGCTCAATTCTTAGTTATTCTTTTTACTTTCGTATAGTTTAATCCATTATGTTATTGAAACTTTTAATATTATTGTGACTATTAATGTAGATATTTATCAATTATATAACTAATAAGTCATGAATAAGCGGTACAAAACTTACATACGAATTTATCAATGACTTGAAAAAGTAATAAAACGTCTTTATTATAAAAAACAAATTAAGTTAAGACAAAAAGCCAAAAAATTGCTCAAGAAGTTTTCTGACTTTTTTATGCCAATGATAAGCAAAAATAGTTTTTTTTGTCAAGAAAAACTCAAAACATTACTTTTTTAGCTTTGGTTATCTGGCTTAAAACTTTTGCTAAAACATAAAGTCACTTAAATTTTACTCACTTTACTAATTTTTATAATCTGTTTTTGTTTGTTCCTATTCGATGACACAAAACTAGTGTTTCAGCCAGCGTGATAAAATGGAGAGAAAATTAAATTAAAAGTTTTATAAAAATAAAAGATGAGTAAAAATTATAATTTGAAATTTTCACATTCGTTTGTTATTATAACGTCCTGGTCAATCAGCCATACTAGTTGAACTCATTGTAGAACGTTTTTTTTCAAACGATTTTAAAACAATTATAAATCAAAAAAGAGTTGGATGTCAAAAAAAAAACAACTTTTTTGGTAATATAAAATAAGCTAATTTTTATATGGTAGATTCCTTAATGTTTAAAATCAAAATCTTACTTCTCTATTTGTGTTCTTCATAACTATATCACTTTTAATCAATCATTTATTTACCTAAGTTCATGTTTATTGAGCTAGTTCTAATCAATCATACGTATTTACTGTTACTATTTATTTTTCGTTTCAAGGTGTTATCACTTGTAAGCCTTGAAAAAATTCAATGCTTAATAATGTCTTTCTTTGTTATCGCAAATTTATATACGTGTGTATATAAATGTTGATGATATTGTATGAACTTTTTACAAAAATTTTAATTAATAACTAGAACACCGCTACCAGTTCAAATTTAAAGTAACGTCATATAAAAGAATAAATAGACCGAACTGTTTTAAATATATTCTTTAAAAAGGAGAAAATAAAGAGAAATCGTTAAACGTATTTTTTAAGTTGTTTAAAAAATGTTTCGACTTGTTTTTATTTTTCTCATTTAAGTCACTTTTAGCTAGTTTTTT
The DNA here is from genome assembly GCF_965202585.1 of Thalia democratica. Taxonomy (NCBI): domain Eukaryota; kingdom Metazoa; phylum Chordata; class Thaliacea; order Salpida; family Salpidae; genus Thalia; species Thalia democratica. The sequence goes on along the minus strand of NW_028140461.1, from coordinate 19,626 downwards.
TTTTTTTGCAAAAAAAAAGTAAATCTTATATTTATAAACTGCTGGTACTAGAACAAAAAATTTCTTTGGAAAAGTTTATGCTCCCCTCAAACTTTCTTCTAAAATTTTTATTTGTGCCTTTAATTTAAAAGCTTAATTTCGAGGCAAACGTGAAATATTAATGACCAAAAATACTAAAAAGCCTTATAAGCATAAAAAAAAATGTTTAAAATATTGAAACTACAGTTTGTCGGTTTGTATTTTAGTGACGTCAAAATGCTAGTCAAAGTTCTGAATATTTTTTAAATTCTCGCCTAATTTATTATGAACCATAAGAGATAACTGCAGAATTTTGATTTTAAGATAAAAATTACTTGGTAAAAAATCTGACAGTGAGATTCTGAAATTAAAACTGTAATAATAAACCACAAAATAACTTATACAAAATTATTAAGTCTCTTCTGCATTGTTTGTTACGTTGCCTTAAGTAGATAATAACATTTAACTCTGTTGTAGTTTTTTAAAGAATTGAAAATACAAAAAATATTTAATATTTTTTTTTATTAAAAATAGTAAACTAATTGATTATGTATTACTTTAGCTGGTGTAAATATAATAGTTTATTTAAGTATACCCGCACATCGCGATAGTTTAATTGCGTCTTTAGGTTTTATATTTAACAACAGGAAACACTAAAATTTAAAATTAGAGTTTAAAAAATTTCTGTTTGCTAATGTTTGTATCTTTAGCTTAGATCAGTGTTTAAAAGTTTTTATATAGTTTTTATACTTTTTTCTTTACTAAATATTTGAACAAAATAGACTAAACGAAAAGCGCTTAGATTAGGATTGGGCAACGTTTGAAATCGGCAGGCCAGATGTATTTAAACTTAGTACTTGAAGAGCTCAATTTCGTTTGATTTACAAAAACTAATCAACTTTTTAGTTCTTCTCAGTTACATTATAATGTAAATGTGTTTTACTATACCTAGTGTAGTAAATGTTTAAATCTTTTAAAATGTATAGCTGACTTTTTTTCTTACTCTTTGTTTCAAATCTAAGAACATTTAGTTGTGTTTCAAAATACGGTTAAACGGGCCATATTTTCTTGCTCGCTGGCTGCATTTTTCTTTTGCGTCCCTTATTCTATTTAGTTTTATCAAAGATCAGGTATATTCACTTCCGGGGTGTACATTACTGTAAACTCCGTGATTTTTTTTTCCTTTTTGTTACATTACAAAAATGTTTTTGTCAAGTTTTCTGTTTTTGATATAACACATTTTTATATCTTAATAAATTAGTTTATAAAAATGAAACAAAAAAGGTGTTTTAGTGCATTTAATCTAAGTCTATGAGCTTAAACAAAATTATTTCGATTTAAAATCTGTATTGTGTTTATGTTTGGCATTTACTTTTTAAAAAAATGTTTAAAATTTTTAAGTACACTTTATTAAATCTAAAGTAAAACAATAAAATTATAAACTTAGTAAAACATTTTGTCTTTACGCGTGTTCAAAAACACCTTAAAAGGAAAGCAATGGTCAGTAGAAAACAAAGGCAAAAAATAATTAATTAAAAAAGTATATTATACCAAAAAAAGTACATATTGAAACTTAAAGAAAAGGGTTTCAAAAAAAAATGGATATTTAAATAAACTAAACACTGTTAACTACAAGAAAATTTGCTTTTACGAAAACTTCTACATTTTTTTAAATTTTATTAGTTTGCAAAAAATCCTTTTCATAAAAGAATAGTATATTTTTTAAATAGATTAATAATTCATCTTATTTGTCAAAAAAATTTAAAAGTTAGTTGTTGCTTGTAAGGCTTTCATCAACCCGTCTCAGTAATATTTATTTAATTAATAAACTTTGAACCACGTTCTTAGCTTAAGAAAACTTTTATAGTACGTTTCTCTGTATAAAACAGTCACTTTGGTTTAAAAGTCAAAGTATATACAAGTCTAAAACTGTTGTCAGCCTAGCTAAACAGTGGACTGTGACGTATTTTTAATTTTAAAGTAATATTTAGAATATATATATATATATACTTTGATGTTTTTTTTCTTGAACAAATTATGTAAAAATACAACAATAAAAAAAAACTTTTGATTTTTGTCTTTACGTTTGACTCAGTAAATAAATGTCATTACTGTAACTAATATTATGTTCCAAGAGTACTTCAAAAGTTAATTATATTAAAAACTAGATTTTATTTGAGATTATGTAGCAGATATTAAAGTAAAAGATTAATCTAATATGGTTAATGTTATTTAAACGAAATATTTCAAGAACAAAAAAACTGCTAAATAGTAACATTTACTAGTATTAAAAAAAAATTATCTAAGACTAAACTAAGAACAATAAAAAGAAGCCTTTATCAGCCTTGTGTATAATAAAACTCACAATAACCTCTTTCAAGGCAAATTTAAACAGTTTGTAACTAAGTTTCATTTTATTAAATATATACGGATATAAACACTAGCTCATATTTTAAAAAATCTTATAATTAGTAAATATCAGTATAATAAAACGAAAATTTAATTATTACATTAAACTTTTTTTTTTGGAAATATTTGAAAGCTTTAATTATTACAATTAAAATTAAATGTATATAAAATAAATGTATAATTATTAGCGTGTTAAAAGAGTTTACTATCAATTAAAAGATAACAAACTCATAACTACACAATAAACTTGTAGTAACTTGACACATTTCAGCGTACCTACATAGTGACATCACAATAAAGAATGCATTATGACATCACAATGGCAAAAGAAAGTGAATTTGTCGCAAACAAAAAGCTACAGGGGTATGTGTAAAACTTTTGTGGGTTTATAATATACCTATTTTTCACATGCAAAATTTATACTTTGTAATTTGGGTTGCTTTAATTCTAAAAATGTTCATAAGTTGTTTTAAATTAGTAGAATTTGTATAACTTTTAGAAGTAGTTAGGTTGTTTTTATTCTAATCTTAAAGTTATTTTTTAGCTTTTTTTTTACCTAGTCATGTGTTCATTTTTTTAACTGTAGATAAATATAAAGAATTATTAATGAGTTTGAAACCATTTACTGATAGAATATTGTTTAACTTTTACTATAACCTTAGAATCGTTATTTAAAGGGTACATATTAGTTTGACAACCGAGTTTAAAATACTTTAGACATAAGGGGTTAAAAGCTATGTTTTAAATTTGTTACATAAAGGATTTTAGATTTATATAATCTTAATTTTAATTATATTACCTTAAAGTAATTAAAAGTGATTGTGTTAAATGTGTATCTAAAAACTCATTCTAAAAGTTTCAAATGTTTTGGTTTTACACGATATTCAAAAAATAGTTTTTTATTAAAATGTTGTATATATATTTTATTCAGACTAAAAGAGCAACTAATCAAAGTAGCTAAGTTATTTTATTTAAATAACTTATTATATGTATAGAAAACTTTTAACTTTTAAACTTGTACCATAATAAACAAAACTAGTTTTAACTTTGTTTATACAATACCATGGCTTTTAAACTTTGAAAGTATTTTTAAAAACATACAAAATTTATCAAGCAAAATGTAAAGAACTTTTATACGTTTTTTATCAAGATTTAACCGTAAATTAAAATAGTTAAAAAAATATTTCAAGTACTTAAAAATATAATAAAGATTCGTCTTCAATAAGTTACAGTTTTATTAGTTGTCAAACTTTAAATTTAATAAATTTAGCTTGAATTTAGTTTTAAAATATTAAACTTACGTAGCACACAAAAACGTTCAAAAATTTAAATAGCTAGAATAATGACCTTTTCAAAGTCAATTGGTATTTATTCTAAGCTTATATACAGTTTAACTTAATCCAACCATATCAAATGACAAAACTTATGCGAACGTATACAAATTTACTAGGAACTGGCCTAAAAATAAAGTTTCGAACATATGTACTTCTCTGAAATTAGCAGTAAGAGATTTAAAAAAAGTTTATTAAATAAAATACTCTAACACTAACTTTTCTCTTTTTAATGATGTAAATGTTTTGATTAAGATAGTTTTTTTAAGTTTTAATGTTTTCAGTGAGTCATTTTAATAAATTGCATGTTTTAATTTTGAAATTAATTATAAAAAGTATAATTTTTTGAATGTTCAGTCCACTAATGTTAATCATTGTTTGTTGTCATTTCTATCCACAGTATACTAGTTTGAGCATACTTACAAACTTTTGTTTCATTAGAAGAGTAAAGTTTTAATCTATACAAGAAATGATACTTTCATTAGCCATGCGAAACTTAGTTAGCACTGTATAAAAGCATATACATTACAATGCAATAATTGAACATAATATTTGAAACAATAGATTTAAATTCGTAACTAGCATAATTGAGAGAAGTAAAAGTTTGATGTTTGTTTATACAAAAATAAGGAGCAGTCGTTTATGCTTAGTAAAGTTTGTTTTCAAAAAACTTTCAGTTTATAATTACTAATGACTAATTGCTTTTTTATGAACCTCGCTATGTAAACTATAGGCAGTTTTTTTTTTTTTGAAAAATTAAAGTATAATGTAAGCACTTTAAAACTGTTTAAAGTTTTAAGTTTATAATCTGTTGTATTATTTTCATTTACCAGGAAAAAGATTTAAGATTTTTACTTAACTCTTTTTTACATAATTTTCTTCGTAAATTCGATAGGTTCAGTTGGATTAGTTCTTTAAAACTGTAGTATTTTATACTAAGAAAAATTTAGAAAAGTTTTTAAATGTATTTTTCAGTTTTTTCGTTAGTTATTTAATACAACTAGTTTTAACATTTAAAATTAATTACACATCATTAAAATAATTTCCAACTTAGCGTTAAACTAGCTAATAAGGGTAAAACGACATAATTAAAAAGGTTGATAGATAATTTAGTTTTGTGAAACTGTTTAACAAAACTTAATTTAAAGTTGATTATTTTAAACAGATGAGCTGTGTATGCTGTCTGACGAGACAAAATGAAGTTACATTAAGTAGCTTAATTTAAATATTTAAAAAAAATTAAAAAAATGTCAACAAACATTTAAAAAGTTTTTATAAGATTTTGTTGAAAACAAATGTCATGTTTAATTTTGTCAAAAACTACATTTTTATGCTTCTTGGCTTACAGGAGAAAGGTTTTTAAGGCTCATTAGTTCTGAATAATGCTTAATAAGTAAAATTTATTTTTCAAGTATTTATTTAGAAGTTATTATGTTACTTCTTAAAAACTTTATTTTCGCTTTACGTTGTTGAATATCAATCAAAAGTTAAATTTCACACTTGTTCATGAAAAACATTGACTGCATTTTAAATTTTTTAATATTTAATTAAATATTGATTAAACAATAGCAGTAAGTTTTGCTTTGATAAACTTAATTCAAAAAAAAAATGTTATTATAGAAGTTTTTTATAAAAGTAATTTTTAAATCATATACATTAATAATTGATAGATATAAAACCAGTTTTCATTTTTTTTTTAATCTTAAATTTGCTCTTAACGCCAAACAATTTAGCTATGGCACTATAGCTGGTCCTGGTTTTTTAGTAAAATTTTAAAAACTTTGAAATTTTAACTATTTCCTAAAAAGCTCTATAATTGCACTTATGTCTCTGAGCAACTCAACAACTTTTAAGCTTTGATATTTTGTATTTTTGTGATCATATAAAATTAATAACAACTTTTAAAAAATAGCTTATAATGAAACTAAGTCATTAGTTGGCTCATTAGTTCTATATAATGCTTGAAAAGTAAAATTTATTCTTAAAATATATTTTAGAAGTTATTATGTTACTTCTTAAAACTTTACTTTCGCTTTACGTTGTTGATCATCAATCAAAAATTAAAATTCACACTTGTTCATGAAAACTTGATTACATGCTCTTTATTAAAACGTTAAATGAACATCTATCGTAAAGAATTGCAGTTAATAAACCACAACTTAATTCTAAAAAATAATTGTTTTTATATAAACTAATACTTGATAGATATGAACCTATATTTCATTAATTTAATCTTCAATTTGCTTTTAATGTCAAACAGTTTAGCTATGGCACTATGCTAGTCCTAATTTTTTTTAAATATTTTAAACAATTTTGAAATTTTAACTACTATGTAAAAAGCTCTATAACTACAACTCTGAGCAACTCAATAACAACTTAAGAATACAGCTGAGATATTATATGCTTTTATAGTTATAAAAAATTGATAACAACTTTGGAAAAATAGCTTTATAATAAAACAAAACAATGTCAACTGAGCAACCGAACAAACTGCACGGCACGAACGATGACGTCACTAACAACGATGACGTCACTGGTGGCGTAGTAATAGACGGTGTGACGTCACAAAACACGCGGAACGTAGTTCTCCCTCCCATATCGTTCCAATCTACAACTTCACAGAAAAAATCCCCTAAAAGAAGAGCGCTGAGGAGGAAAAAGTCGAAAGGAGGGGTTTTGGAGTTGGACGATGCAGCGACGAATAAGGGTTAGAGTAAAAAAAAAGTTCTTTTTATTGTTTACTACTTTCTATACTATGTTTAGACCGTATTAATAAACATTATAAAATGTATTGACTACTAGCGGTTGGATTTATTTAATATTTTTAATTTTTGTTATTGTCATTTTTTTAATCATCTTTAAATATAGCATTTTATCATTGAAACTATGCTAACATTTTACTCTGTAATTTTTTTCAATTTAAAATGTCATAAGGGGGGTTTTGGGTTTGGACGATGTAGCGGTTACAAAAGTATTATTGCTTTTTTTAAATTTTTATAGCAGTTTTCAGCTTACTTGAAAAGCAAAAAGAATCAAATGTTTGTAAATAAAGGTTAAAAAACTTAATGCATTGACTAATAAACCTGTTTTATGTTTTAATAGGTATTCTAATACTTTGATAAAATTATTTGACAAAGTAAACAGAAGTTTAGCAAAACCAGCAACTTGGAAACTTTATTTTATAAATTAATTTTGTACGTGTTTACATAAGGTAACTTATAATAAGTCTTTTATGTTGTATTTTTGGCTTTTTAGTTGGTTTACTATAAATAACAATTTTAAAATATATTTATATACTATGTAACGACTACTTGAATGAATTAAGGTGAACAAGTAAGTAAAATAATTAAATACGAAATTATAAAAAAAAAACATTTATAACGTATGTTCAGCTATTTATAATGATTGATTAATTTCTTGCTTGTATTTTTTACTTTATATTTTGAACACTGTTTTATTCTAACTTTAAATCTTCTTCTATCAAAAAAAAAACTTGTTTGTGTTCTATTTTGATCAATTTATCATTTAAGTTATACAAGCGATAATGAAAGATAGCTGTAAAAATCGTAATTAAGAAAAAAACAACAATGTGATTAATTATTAGTAATGACAGATATGAAAACTTATAAACAGCCAACTTTTTGTTGACACACAAAATATTTTGATTTATGATGATATTTATTAGGATTTACCATTAATAACCTATTTGTATACTTAAGCAGTTGTTCTAAATGAACGTTCGGTATTTTTTTAGTACTAGTGCAAAACTTTAGTACCAAGTGTGCGAAAGTAAAACTATTAACATCATTACTTTAAAAGTATTTCTAACAACAAAAAAACTGTTCAAAAAAAAAAAAATGATTTGAAAAAGCAGCTCGAAACATTAATTAAATGTTAATTATGTCTTAATTAGAAAGCTATACATTGTTTTAATAGTTTCAGAAACACCATTTTTAAAAACAAATTTATAGTATAGTAGTTTTGTTTAAGTAGGTGATGTTCTTGTTTTTTTATAACTATTTTCATTATTGAAACAAAAATCTATTCTAACAAGTATCTTTGACAACTAGTATCAAACCCTTTTAATATTGGCTTGTAATAGTGGTGTAAAAGTTTCTTTTTATTGTTAGAGCATAGTAATGCAAGCTTAATTTACAAAACTAAATTCCTTTTGATTTGTAAGGTTGCTACAGCTACTTTCAGTTTTATCAAAAGTTTTTGATTTTCTTTTACTTAAGAATAATAGTTTGTACATTTTTTATGAATGTAGGGTCACAGTTGTGTTTAACACTAGATTACTAGTGTCAGTGCTGTAAAACGTAAAACTTTTTTATACACTAAAACGTTTTTATAGGTTTCCTCAAAGTATGTTATAACTAAAGTGTATCCTTGCTTGAATTTTATGAGTTGAAAAGAAGTAAGTTAATTAATTTTTAATCCAGTGTTCAGCTTTGTTTGGATCTAAATAAAGTAGAAACACTTTAAAAAACGCTGTCAATTTATTCTTTTAAAGTAATTGTTATATTTAAAAAGTTATTTAGTCAATTGTCGTTTTTCAGTATACTGTAAAATTTGGGCACACAACAGCCCATTAAATGTTGTTATGATAAAAAAAAAGTCTGTATGTATCATAAAATTTGCTAAGAAGTACTTTTGTTAAATAAATTGGTTTAGTTATAATATTCTAAAAACCATATGGTAATAAACAGGCTTGAAACTATATTTACTAAATTAAGTATATTTAGTTTAATGTATCGACTTGTAAAATGTATACTTAAAGTTTAAAAAATTTATCAGTTACATAAAAACTTTATAAAAAACTTAAAATTCTCATTTTTTTTTGTTTTGTAAGCATTACAATGCATAATTGAAAGGTAAACATAGTACCACCTTAAAACAAGCATTAAAAACAATCTTACTTTATTGTTAAAAAGTTGTGTTTGTTTAGAAACAAAAGTTTGAAATGTCAGGTTTATTTAAGAAATGCAGTTGTTTAAATACCTTATTTTTAATGTTTCAATTACAAATTTTTTTTAAGTTTTAATTCAAAAACTTTAAAACTGCGAATTACTTTATAAAGAACAGTCCTTCAAATCTGAAGTTTATGTATTATTTTTAAACAGTACCAATATAAAGTTACTTTTAAACAATTATATATGGACATACGGTTGTAAGACAACTTTATTTATGACGCTACAATTTTAGGTAATGATATTGAAAAAAAAAATTAACACAAAATAAAACATGATAATCACAAATACCGGAAATAACTAAAAACTAAAAACATATTTTAACAATTTAAATGCATATTATATAACAACATGATTATAAATCTTCTATAATACTTAAGTATGTTCTTTATGATATAATACACTTCACTTAAAAACTTTTAATTGTTATTGCTTAAGTTTTATAATTTTATTGTGTTGTTGTTTGTTTAATGTTAAGCTTGTAAAACATTTAAATATATTTGTTTACGACACAATTACGATCAATGGTTGTTTAACTACTGGTAACCATCTACAAGCAGGTTTATTAGAAGTACATTATTATTTACCGTAGTATTTTATAACAGTTTATATAAAACTTTATTATTATTTAAATTTTTGTTAAGCTTTAAGTAGTTACTACTATTTTTTCTTTAAGTATAACATAAGTCTTTTAAATAAACTTGATTGTTAAATATAATAGTTTATAAAATTACTTGTTTCTTAAATAGCAGTTGAGTTTAGTTAGGTTTAAGTTTAAGCGGTTTTAGTAAAACTGTTGCAATAAAGGCACATTTATTGGTCGTAAATCTTACGAAACCACTAAAGTCACATCACTTAAAAAAGTTATTTTCTCTCTACAAACAAACCTTTTCAGCTTTTGCAGATTAAAACTGAAGATAATGAAAGTTTTTCGAGTGTGATTTTTGCAAGTTTTATAAAGTTTGTGTTTGAGGCGTTTTGTGTTTTATTTGCCTGACAATTCTTTTGTTCTTCAAGTTTGTTTTTTACGTGATGTTTCTGTGGTTTTAGTTCGAAATTTTTAATTTTCACGCTCAAAACTACAATATTATGTCAATTTTGATGTTACTATGAAAAGAGTAAATTAAGAAAAATTTATAAGTGGTTTTAGTGATAGTTTTTTTCAAACCAAAGTTAGTTATCAGCAATTGGAAATTATAATTTAGTTAAAAAAAAACACATGGTTTCTTTTATTTCGCATATAATCTTTAAATTCTTTACTGTGTAAATTTCAAAATTTAATTAGTAAACACTAAAAAAGCTTTGATCTTATATTAAACACAATGTTCAATTTCGAACAGTTTTAAAAAGGACTTATTTTTAATTTAATTTTCTTTACAATCTAAAGTTAATAATCACTTGTTTTACACTCATTAGATTTGTACGTAAACTTTGATATTTTGTTTTAAATTTGTAAAAAACTTAAATGCTCAAACGTTTCTTTTAGTAAAGATAGTAGGCTTAAAAAATGATTATTTTCGTTTTGCTTTGTAGTTTATTATTTAATTTATTTTATTAAATTATTTATTCTGTAATTTTTATGCTCAGTTTGCTTAATAATGTTTTTTTTTACAGATAATAATAAAAAAAGTATCAAAAGAAGTTGCTGACTCTCCTTATTCAGGTTGAAAGTTTAATTTAATTTGTGTTTATAAGCTAAATGAGTTTTTATTTTTCTAATTAATGTTAATATATTTTCAGTAATCATTTAAGGCAGTTTGTTTTTAAGTTTTTAGATTCTTTCAAATCGTAGTCAAAATAAATAGTTTTTAGAGTAAAAAGTATTATTTAGGTATATCAAATTCATAACTGAAAGCCAAAAGCGTAATTTTAGACTAGGTATAGTTTTGTATTAAGTTTATACTAGTTACTTGTTTAAATATAAATAAATTCTTATCTACAATACTTTTTATTCACTTTAAATTTGAATTTAAAGTTTATTTTTACTCTAAAATAAAAATGATAGCTAGTTGGCACAAACAAAAAGTTGTATACTTGTAGAAATAATATAAAACTAAAAAATAATTTATGACTTAAAATACTGCGAAAAGTAAAAATTTGCAAAAATATAACCTTTTGTAAATTGAGTTTGAGTTTTTATAGTAATTCCTATAGACTAGACTAAACAATATAAAATAGTTGTAGTTAAATTACAAATCGCATGTTATGATTTTACTTACTGAAATGTAACGATTTTACCGGTACGTCATTAAAACTTTTTTAAAGCTGTATTGCAGTATTTTGTAATTTCCATGTTTTTAGTCGAGATTAATGAGCTTGTAAATCGACTTAAAACTCTTTTAACCTTTTTCAGTTTACTTTTTGAATTTATAGTCTTTTATTCAACGCATACAAATACTAGTTTTTTTTTTGTTTGTTGTATTCTGTAAAATTTATTTAGAATAGTTATCGGTCTTTATTTACCTTGAAATTTTTTTTAGACAAGGGAAGTCAAAACAAAAAGGAAGATAAAAAACGTCTTGTAGGTAAATAAGCAGGATTTAATTTAAGCGAAAAATATTTGTACTCTTTATTAACTATCATAGAAATAAATATGATGATAAACACTCAAATTAAATAAATTTTTTATGTTTGTAGGTTCTAAGTTTTATAAATCATTTTAGAAAGGCAGCTTACAACTGTAAATAAAGTAATTCGAGTTATACTTTAGAAATCACTTTAAATAAAACCAAGAGCTAAAACCATTCAAGCTTAGATAGAAATAAACAACACTAGTAACAGTCCAAAATTGACATGCATTTTTATTTTAATTACAGAAAAAGACGAACCCAAGGAAAATTACGGGTCAACAGAAATCCCTAACGACATCAACATTCTCCGTAGCAACGAAACCCCTAACGACCTAAATAACCTCCGTAGCAACGGATTAGCCCCTCCTAGTGTTAGGTTCGTGTGAAGTAATTGGTTTTAGAAATGTTATATTTTTAAACCAATCAGATATGTTTAGATTATTCACAGTAGAAGATAAAATATAGGCTTGATACTTTTTAAATACATACATCTAACTCTAAACTTTGTGTTTTTTGAAGTAAAATTTTAAGTATATTAATATTAAATATAATTCTATTTTACAACCATTACAACCACAAAAGAAGCTATAACTTTAAAAAACAAACTTTTTCTAAATTTAATGTATAGATACGCGCAACCACATACTGTTAATAAAAACTAAATAACTTTAATTCAACAAGCAATACAAACACAGTAGTACGCAATTGCTGAACAAATCACAAATACAGTTACGCAAGACCAAAACTGTAATTAAGGCTTTATAAAACTCTTAGTTTAATTTAAAAAATTTCTTTTTATGTGATATAATCTGATATAACGTTTCTTACACAATTTACAGATACGCGGAACCACAGCGGGAATCGATTCCCGTCGAGGCGGTTAGGACGACGGCGTTGGGGGAAGCCGCTAACGTAATTGTCGCGTCATCCATACCTAATATGACGTCACTGTACAGCAGCAGCGGCGTCACGGAAGAACTGCCGAACCAGGTCGTCGAAGAAGACTCGGTTAGTATTCATAACTTTTGATGTGTTTGAATTTTTCATAGTCTATCGTTTTAAGCAGTATTTGTTTCGGTTATCATCAAACAAACGCGCCATCAATGGTAGGTAATGAGTTTCACCTAAATTGTCTCGAATGTTTTTGTTAATGGTCGTGTGGTGGATTTTTTTATTTAATAATCTAATTAAATGAGAGTGATTATTGAAATTTTAGTATCTTTATACTGATCCTACATGTTATAAACATACAACAAATAAAATATTTTGAACATTAGTCTGTTATTGTACTTGGTTAAAAACAAACAAGGTCTTTTACTAAACACAAATATATTTCAACAAACTTTCATCAGTGTGATAAAATTATTACGAAATAAAGAAAGTTTTAAACTTATGTAGCTTATATATATATTGAATCATACTGATGAAAACTTGTTAAAATATGTGTGTGTTTAGTAAAAGACCTTGTTTGTTTTTTACGCAAATATTGTTTGAATAATGTAATTATGGTACTTAATAAATATTATTCTTATATACTATTTAATAATTAAAACAACCTTAAGATTTCTTTTATTAAGTTTTTGTAAGTAAGTTTTGAAAACATAGCTTGAGATTTTCAGTGATTACTTTTTCAAACAAAATGTTGAAATATTTATGAGCTAGACAAACGGTTGTTTCTGAAATGTACAGTTTGCATTTAAAAGATATATATTTTGTTGTATAGTATATTTTTTAATGATTATAATTCAATTATAAGGTAGTTTACTTCGAATTTGTAGTTAGCTGATGTTTTTATTTTAAATATAATTTTTGATAACTAAAAGTTTTAAGAAATGATGTATAATATTAAAAAAAGTTGTCTTGATTGTTATTTACAAAGATAAAAACAAATAAGCTTAAACAATCATTTGTAAGAAATACAAACCTAATTCTGTTAAAACAAAGGTAGTAAATATTTGTGCACGTTAATTATTGATTGATTACAAAATATTAAAAGCAAACTTAATATTAACAACTTTCATAACACAATTTTTTAGCAAACAAAAATTTTTCAACTAAGGTTTTATTTTATTTTTTAAGTCAAACAAAATAGAAGTACTTCATGGTAAAAAAAAGTTTTAAAGTCTCGACTAAAAGCACGGTGAGTTATTTTTGTTTGCATAATTAAACACATTGTGTAGTGAGTCATACGCCGTTAGTACATTTTGTATTGGCTGTGAGTAGGATATAGCTGAAGTTTTTGGTTTAGTTGTGAGTTTTTATTTTGTTTTCTCTTACACTCTATATAATATGTAACATACGTTTTAATTACTTTGTTCATAATTATCATCATAACTTGTGCACATTTCATTAATACATTTTGTGTTGGCAGTGAGTGTAATTTTGCTTTAAATGTGATTTTTAAATACTCTTTTGTGTGTGTATTTGCAAACTTAGTTTTTAAAGTAACATTTTTCATAAAATATTTATCTATGTACCTAATTATTAGACTAGTTCTTACTTAACCTTTATTTAGACTTTTTTGAAACAGTTTAAAGAATTATTATGAGTTTTTGTTCAAACTTAAGTTTTAAAAGCTTTAAGTTTTGACATGTACACAAACTTTAAAATACCAAGGTATTTTTGTATAAATAATAAGTTTCAATGCTACAAATTCTGAAATCAGAGTACATTAATTAAAAATAACTTTTAAGCACATTAAAAATGTTTCAATAAAATCAAGTTAAGGGACTGTAAAACATAATTAAAATCATGTGTTAAAGTAATGATTTAATATAATTGTTAATATAACTTATAGCTAAAACCTTTAAGAAAAGTATAGCCTTTGATTTATTTAAATAACCTACTTTTTTAGTTTTTTTTTAACAATATTTTTTTAACACAATTTAGAATTTTTTTTTATTTAGAATTTTTCATATTTAAGCAGTCCTAAAGTTCCTATACCACTTTTTCGAAACGTATGTGAAATTTAATGCCAAATAACTACAGTGCTTCCTCGCTAATCCGGCCAATTTGGGCAAATTTTTTTTGAAAATACGGCCGGATTTGCCTTTGGCCGGATAAGAACAAAATATCGCTTCTTTTACAAATTATCTACCTTAGTTAAATTATGAATGTATATAACAAAACGTACTGTAAAATTTCTGTTAATTTAATTTATTTTACTTTATTCAAAGAAAAAAGATTTAAAACAGACAAAACTAAACGAAACAAAATTTTATAAGTTCAAAATTAATGGAAAAAAACTACACTGTTAACACTTTAACTAAATTAAGATTTTTTCGAAAAATAAAAGAATGGAAGATTGTTTTACAGTGCTTTCTCGTTTCTTAGCAGAAAACTCACGAAATTGGATGAGTTTCGACACATCTTTAGGTGTGGCTTCTGGTTGGCAACGATAGTAAGCTAAGTAATCGTCCATTTTCTGCATGGCTTCAGCATGAGAAAATGGACTCTTAGAAGGCTGGGAAACACCAATTTCATCTTTAACAACTTCAACAGCCTCTTTTACGTTATCCCCAGTAACCAGTTCAACAATACCTTGCTCGTCCATATGCTCATATCCAGGACCATCGCAACTTATCCATCTTTGAATATCATCTTCTGTAAATGTGATATTTAATCTCGCAAATTGCTGTACAAACTCGTTGTCTTGAGTTTTTTCTGAAGGGTCTATGTTTTGCATGGAAGAGCTTTGCTGTAATGGCATTAATTTCTTCCATGAGTTTCTAATGGAAGAAGGCTTTACCATACCAGATGAAACGGTGTCGACAACTTTTGTCATGTCGATTCTTTTTAAAAAATCTTCAATTGTGAAAGTTGATTGCGATATAAGATCTTTAAGAATCGACTTTCTATAAACCCTTTTTATGGACTCGAGTACACCTTGATCCATTGGTTGTACGAGTGAAGAAACGTTTGGAGGCAGAAACTTTGCAGTGATTTTTCCATCAGCTGATACAAGTTCGTCCTCACTAGGATGAGCAGAACAGTTTTCAAGGAACAAAATTGCCTCTTTTCTTGCCCAAGTTCACTTAGTCTCTGTTTTTTTTCGGGAATAAAACAGTTAAAAAACCAATAGCGAAAAATGTCACGATCGACCCAAGCATTTTTTTGACTACGATAGACAACTGGCAGCGCTTCCTTGTTGAGGTTACGGAAACAACGCGAGTTTTTAGCCTTTCCAATTAACAATAAAGGTAGCTTTATTGTGCCACTTGCATTAGCCATGTGTTTATTGTTACCCTGTCCTTTGCTTTCTTCGTTCCATCTGGCCGGTCGTTAACTGAAGCTAATGTATTACCAGGCAACATTCTGAAGTATAACCCAGTTTCATCGCAGTTAAAAATTTGGTGTTCAGAATAGCCTTTAGTTATGACAGAAAACTCATTTATGAATTTATTAGCAGCTTAACTATCTGCACTTAATTTTTCGCCACATATTTTAAGGTTACGCAAGCCAAATCTCCTGCAAAACCTCCATTGAAACCCCGTACTTGTTGAAAAGGGCTTTGAGTGTTCACCGTAAATTAAACGATGGAACTCGAAGGCTTTTTCTAATAGTATTGGGCCAGTTATTGGACAACCCTTTTCACTTTCCTGACGAAACCAAATGTAAAGGGCGCTGTCTAGCTTGTCAAAGACGCCTCCCTCTACTTTTTTTGCCGTTTTAGCAGCTCCAATTAGTCCCAGCTCCTCATTTTAGGCTTTAAACTTTTTGAACTTTTTTTCGCCCCTCAAAATGTCATTTAAAGTTGACTTACCAATGTTAAACTGGCTCATTATAACAGCTTTAGGCACATTATTGTTTGCCATTTCGCAAACTTTTAACTTGTTTTTAATTGTTAGTTGAACGCGTTTTCGTTTCTTTGCTGTCTTATCCATTTTTTAACCAGATATGTTGATTGTAGTATATTTAAGTGTAACTTGCTTAGCAAAGACAGAAAAATTGCAAATGAATAATAAACAAGTTTGTTACAACTGAGCGGGAAAAGTATGAAAAAAAACTTAAGATTATACAAATGATACTTTATTATGACGTAACAATATATTGCTTGCATACTTATAAAACGTAAATTGAATATTTTTTCGAAATAAAATGAAATTAAACGCTAAAGTAAATAAGTCGACTTCTCGACTAAAACCGGCCGGATTAGCGAGGAACCGGATTAGCGAGGACCGGATTAGCGAGGAAGCACTGTAGTAATAAATTGTTGAATATTTTACAAACCTACAGACCTTAATATTTAGTTATTATTTTATTACTAGCTCACACTTAAAAACGATCACCTTAGTTTAAAAATATTACCAGTTTAGTTTTGTTGCTAGGTACTTTTTACTTTATTTTAAACTTAACAAATGCTAGTATTTGTAATTAAACTAATTAAGTCGGACGTATATTTAGCTCTTTTTCCTATATATATTATATAAAAATGTTCAAGTAAAGCAATTAAAACAAAAAAAATCACTTAAACTTGAAGTATTTTTTAAAATTAACCAACAAGATATACCATGATTAATTTTCTTTTTATTTAACAATAACCAGTTTTAAAGTTTATTCAATACTTCGACTCTGTGCAAAAAATCAATAAAGACTTTAGAATCCATAAAGCTTATAAAGTAAACATAATTCTTAGTTTATTTATTTTATTGTGTTTATTAAACAAAGTATCATTTTACTGCTACATATGCTTAAAAAGGTCAACAACTTAGTTTTGTAGTAAAGTAATAAACAACACAAGAACATAAAGTATTTTTATTTAGATTTTATCTTTATTTCACTAATATGCTAACAAAAATAAAATAATTCAAGCTATATACAAATACAAATAGTTTGTTTAATTTTTTGTAACCAACTTAAAAAGTTTAAGTCCTAATTAATTGTTTAATCTTTTTTAGGGTGGTAAAGTCAATGAGGCGTATATAACGGAGAAAAACATGAAAGAAGAAAACATTGACATGGCTAAACTGGAAAAAGAGGTAAGTGTTTAAATAATACAAATTTGTGTATATTATTTAAAGTTTTTTTTGTACTTGTGATTAGACTATTTAACAAGATGAAAACTCAATCGTTGGAAACTACTCTTTAACAATAAATATTTATAACTGAGTATCGAAAGCGACAGTGATATTATTTAGTATCAAAAATTAAAGAGATTTGACAAGATTATTTTGTTATGTTTTTCAAAAATCGTATTCTGTGGTTTTAATGCCTACATGTTTGCTTTTCGTGACTGATTAATCGAAACTGATAAACGCTTTACAAAAAATGCAGTAAAAAATAGTTTTAACGATTTTAAGATTTTTAAGCAAAAGCTTTGAAAAAATATATTATTTATTGCTTTTGTATAATTATTAACATGATAAAGTTTAAATAACTTGACTATTTTTACTCAACGTTTCTTATCCTTTAATTTGGATTGCTACCTTAGTTTTTAGTTTATATTTTTTCTGCATGTTCTATGCAACACTAAAACCAATAATAATTAATTATTTTTTAAATAAGCATTTTTTGAGTACATTATACAACAAGTTTGGTTTAAAAATTTGTTCTCAAGTCGGTAGATTCAACCACTAGTAATACTTAAAATTGTTTTATAGTGCCGTATATAAACTTAAATTTTCCTTTGTATAACAACTTAGATAAATTGAAATTTGGCGCGAAATAAAGTCTATTATTACGTAGCTTCCGACTTTGAAAGGTCGCGAACTTGAAATAAACCGTCATTGTTGACTTGTCGTGGATTTAAATACTGTTGTGACGTCACAATAAGATAGCTTAGTCTTGAACCTGAGCCAAAATAAATTACTGCGTTACAGATTAGAAAGTTTATATACTGTAAACATAAAGTTTATATTGTAGTTTGTTTTTAATGTTATAAACTAAAAATAATTGTTTAAAATAAAATAGAGCTGAAAAAAGTTGTGTACTACTTTACAAAAAAATAGTTGATAATAAGTTTATTCGATATAAGTTCCAATACTTTGGTTGCGATATACACTTGAAGCTAAGTGATAAATACGTTATGATAACTTTGAATGAGCGCCAAAATAAGTAGTCAAACTTGTAATACCAGTTTGTTATACTTAATAGGCTTTCAAAATACTGTAAACATTATATTTTAGCTAGAACTTTATAAGTGATAATCAAACATAGTTTTTTGTAATAAAAACAGTTTAGATTTTTGTGTTGAATACTAGCTAAATGTGTTGAACAAAAGCTAAAATAAATAGAAAAAAAAATTGTGAAAAACTTACAATGTACTTTATTTTATAACATGAAACTGTATTAAATTTACTTGTTTATGTTGTTTTAAACAAATGATCAAAAACATAGTTGTGAAAGAAATTACTGTTACACAACTTAAAATTTTACTTTGCATACTAGTTAAGAGTTTTGTAACAACGCCAAAAAAAAATAAAACATTAGTTTAAAATGAATACTACAAAAAAAAAGATTTAATCCCTAAGAATGTGTAGCGTAGTTTTTTAGTTTCTCCTTTAAACATTTGTGAACTAAGACACATATAGATTATAGCATTTACATGTAAAAACCACAACTACACGCAGATTTCAATCAAAAAACAACAAAAAAAGGCTTTTTCTTTCATGTATTGTCTACTAATACTACTTGCAACTATCTTAAATCGGTTAAAAGTTAATTCTTTAAGCTGAGCGCAGTGCAAAAGTTAATCCAACAAAACTGATAATAATGTTAAGAGATTATTGAACTTGACATTTCAATTTGCTCAATACAATCAATATGCTAAGTTACTATAGAGCGTTAGCAGTTAAGGAAACGTATTTTAGTATTATTTCTTTCTGAATGAATTTAGTCTAGCTGAGGGGTTTGCAGTATTTTTAATAAATAAGTAACATACTTTTGTTTAAAGTGTAGCAAACTTTCTGAAAAAATGTAAGTTAGTATATTTCAATCTGAGCTATAATCAATTTGTTAAATTACTAAAGCGCGTTAGCTGGCTTGACGTTGATGTGCTTTATTGTTTGTTTTTGTTTCAAAGTGTCTATCCTGGATGAATGTGTTATACTATTGAAAAATAAATACTGTTTTTATAAAACTTTCTAGTGCGAACTAGCGTGGTGAAATTTTAAGAAAATAATGCAAGTTATTATCATTGCAAGTTTATGGTCCATGTGATGGTCCTAGGCATCAAAACCTAGGCCACTTAAACAAAAAAAAAATTACGAAATAAATCAAAAATAACACAAAAAGTTCATGTTTTTTAAAACAAGGAAGTCAGCATGTTGTATTGTGCTGTACAGTCAACTTGTTTAGCTACTATACACGAATATAGATGGCAGTAAAGTG
>NW_028140460.1:0-26010 GCF_965202585.1 Thalia democratica | reverse complement strand
ATCCTATGCAACTAAATATAATTTATTAAAAATTTCATTTCTTCAAATTCCCCTTATTTTGATCAAAAATTTTGTAAGCGTTAACAAGTAATTAAACTTTAAAGGGTACAAGTTTTTTTATAAACTTCAAAAATTCTAATACTTTTAGATTTAATGAAAAATAAAATTGAAGTATTTTACAATCACCTGTATGATAGTTTATAAAGTATTAAGTTTAAATATATATTACTAAAAAGTAGATTTCATTAAATGTTAAAACAAACTAAAGTTTATGAAAAAAAGTAATATTAATTTGAATTGATAATTTTCATTTGAAAATTATTTTCATTGAGTTTTTAAGTTGTATATTAATTTAACGTTTATTTGACGTCTAAACACGTTTAAAAATTCAAATTTCATTATCATAATTCAAAAGAAATAATTTCTTATAAAAACCAGCAAAGCTTTAAAGTCGTGTGAGACAGATACTACTTCAAGTTTACAATTTTTTTTAAGTTAAGTTAATCATAATTTAGACTAAGTTTTATTAAACTATTTAATAACAAACTAATTGTTTACTTGGACCTAGATCCATTCGATACAAGTTTCACAGCCTAATCGGTGTATAGCCAAAATTGGAAAGTTAGTGTTTAAAATTTTAGTTACGGATAAACTATAAAATACTAACATGAAATGTTCTACATTCTTTGTATGATTCAGAGAACTGTTTAATAGCTCTGTTCATTTTTTCTGCTACAATTGGGTTGATCTGTTATAATTTTTTATTCTTCAAGTTATTTTCAAATTTTACCACAGTGCATTTTTGTAGTTACTTTATTTTAAAGTCCTTTGTTTTTAATAGACTTCTTGTTCTTGTTGAAATTTATTTAACATAAAACAATATTTTACTCAATAGCAGGGCCTTTACGGGTAATGTTGGCTTTCAGGTGGAGTTAATTGGTAGGCAGCAAAAAGTAAACTACTATGTAATTAAATTGTAAAGTTAAATATTTAATAAATCGAAAGCTTTCGTTTCACTTTCTGCCTAATGGGCGTTTACAAAAAGAGTTTAGGAAACTCTGCTTTATAGTGATGGAAGTAAGTATCAATTTACTTTTTAGTACTAGTAAAAAATATTATATTTACTCAAAAATAAAACATTTTTATAATTAATTTATACATAAAATACTTTATGGTAAAGTTTACAAAGGTAACATAAGTTCTAAATTTTATGTTGATTTATTTTTTCAGTGTCTAATTGTGTTCAAAAAAAATCAAAATGAGCATTCTCTATTTTTATTAAGTATTATTGACGACTTAATATACTTGAAATGTCTTTTTTTAAAGTAATTTTTAAGATGATAATGTTAAAACAATTAAAAAAAACTATATGAGAAAATTTAAGGTTATTAAAACACTTAAAATATATTTTATGTATAATAGTTTATGACATTTAAAATTTTAAGTATTAGCAATTGAATAAAAAACTGAAAAGGATTAGAAAAAATATTTGGTATATAAGTTTTACATAAGGTTTGTGGTAAAATGTTTGTTCTTTTTGTTTTATTATGAATGTCTTTATTTTCTTATAAAAAAAGCTTCGTACCAAAACTATTTTTGTTTTTAATGTAGACAATTCAAGAAAATCTCAAAATTAATTTTATACATTTAAAACTTATTTTAATTAAGTTAACATACATATTTAAAATTTAAAAAAAATTATTACATTTGCAGAAGAAAAATCATCATGTACAAAAACATTTATTAGTTCAATTTTCTTCAACTCTTTTTGTTCAGTCGTATCAGCAAAATTATTTTCATTCCGAAACATGCTTTTCAAAACACTTTTTTATACAAGCTAAAGGTTTTTTTAGTTATTTCAAAAGCAAAATAAGTTAAAATACTATAAAAGAATGTATGATACAGTTACGTATTAATTTGTGTAGCTGGTACCAATAAAAAACAATAATAATCAATGATTAATGAACACTAAAAACTTTATATAAACGATGTTAAATACATTAGTAATTAGCAAATTTATTTATATAAAAATCTTTAGTTTTATTAAGTTAATTATTTTAACCTGTAAAATAAGGATGAAAAACATAAATACTTCATTTAGCAGTAAAACAAGTTATTTTGACAACTTAGTGAGAACTTGATTTAAAACTCACCCGTTAAAGTTGTTATGTTGTTGTTAACAAAACCTAGCACAATAAACTTTAAGAATGTTTTTAATGAAACAAATAATGAAACTAAAGAGTGAAAAATTTAAAACTAATAAGTTAAAGTTAGTAAAAAATCACTACTTAAAAATTTAAGTTTATTTATAGCGCAAGTTTTAAATGCTATCTAAAAAATCACCAAACACTAAAGCTCTTGGACAAGACATTAAACAGTATCCTTGGTGTATGAATCGATGACCGAAAGGATTTACGGTACACCAAGTCGTTGAACAAAACTTTTTAAGCGCTTTTTGTCGTTTTATAAGCAATAATTAAAACGCACCAGTTAAAGTTAAGATGCCAAAAAATAAATCATGTATATTTTTAAGTCGTCGTAATTTGAATCGTGGAGTATTAATTGTCATAACTTTTGAACCAAAGTTTGATTTTTTGTAGTAAAAGTGTCAAAATTGGAACTATTGCATCTTTAATTGTCGTTGACTGAAACGTAGTAGTAATCCGAATGGAAAATGATTGTACAGAAAACAGCTTGGAAGGAACTCGATTAGGATTATGAACAGTAGCGTATTAGTTTTTGAAGCTTCTTTGCCGATAAGTTCTGTGTAATGTAGAATTTTAGCAGTTCTTTAAATCACAATTTATTCTTTTTTACTGGTTATTTTTCAATTTGTTTCGCTATTTACAATTAATTATCAAGATATAGAAAAATTTTTCAGACATTTGTGTGTGGTACTATTATACTGTGTAAATAAACATTTCTGTTCTCTAAACTTGTCCTTGTCAATATATATAATTTTTCTTAATTTTGTAAGACATACCCTGATCAAAATTGAGAAAAATTCTATATTTTTGTAGTTTGCAATGAATAAGTCTTTATTTCTTTCCTTGTGATGACACTTAGTCAGTGTAAATTGGCTCTTTTTTGTGTTATAATTTGCCATATTTATAACACTTAAAAGTGCAAGCATTCATTATTAAACCAATAGCTGAAAATATTAACCATAAAAACAACATTATACCACATAATACATTTTAATGCACACATTTTCCCTCTTAGAGTTGAGTTGTCAGAAATGAATTGACCGAGAAATTTTCTGTTGCTCTTTCTATAAGTATTTTAGCAGAAATAAAAAAAATATATATATTTGTAATTGTTTATTGAACGAAAGAAAACCAAGCGCTCAAAAACTTTTGCTTAAAGACCTGATGTAAAAAACATTTTTTGGGTTATCGAGTCCTACAACCTTCAGGACCTATAATATACAAATTTAAAACTGTTTGTTTTATTTTTCTTAAATGCTCAAAATAATACAGTTTATTACACTAAGTTGAGACGTATTTCTATTTATATACAAACAGTATTAAAGTGTTAACTGCTAGTAAAACAAAGACTGTTTTTGTTGAAAAAATGCTCTACTGACAAACACTCATAAAATATGAACAGCTCTACGGAATAACTAAAAGGTTGAACATTTTACGCAGTAAGCTAACAATTAATATGGAAAATATAACCTTTTTATTGTTTGTTGGAAATAATATCATTATAAGATAATAAAACTTACTAAAATATAACTGATAAAGTATTTATACACAAATATACTAGTAAAAAATAGATATTACTCTTTTGTTTCAAACTGCAGAGACTTTCTACACTTTAAACTTAAAAATAAAAGAAATGTGCAAAACAATAATAAACCTTAAAGTTTTTAAGTACCTGTATACTAACTCAATAAAATAATAACAATTACTCATTATATTTAATAACAAGTCTATAAGAATTACTTAAAAGTACTTGGTTTTAAGTGTTAATATTAATTAGCAGAACTGATTAAACTTATTTTAATTTAAAACTATAAATATTAAGAGCTTTCACATACTTAAATAATTTAACATCATCTTGTTATTTAAAAACAAATCTATAAGTAAATAATTAGTCATAAAATTTCTATGTAGTACTGTTAACTCATATAAATTAACAAATCTTAACAATTTTAAATGAAATAAAGAAGTTTGTTTAATAAAATTTATAATTTTTTTTTGTATAATTTCGAGACCTATCTTCATAATTCTTGTAAACTAGTTGTGTTTTGATTTATTATTCTGACTTTTTATGTCTGCAAATTGTTTAGAATAAAATGGAAAAATATTTTTAAATACGACATCAAAGTGCACTATAAAATTTAATTTTGTTCGAAATTTGATGGTGCATTTAGTTAAAAATTCAGTAAATTTATTGTTCTTCAAAAACAAACTCAATTCTTTGTTCTAACGAAATGGGAAGATCCTTTCTATTTATCTTATACTTTCTTTTTTTCTCTTTTTTAAAATTTTATAAGTTTGATTAAATTTAAACAACTTCATGTTTTATTCAAAAGAATAAATGTTCTGAATATTCTAAACTTAAAATTTAGAACATTCAAAATAATAACAATATTAAAAGCTGATTTATTTACAACCATAAACAATTAAGCATTAAAAAGTAGAAATCGTTTTTTTTTTCCTGAATTATCTACAGAAATAATAGCGAACAAATATATAAACATACTCAATTTGAAAAGCAAAGATTTTCTCCAAAAAAAAAAAAATTTTTTTCAAAAATAAATATTTTCTGCAGACATGTAGCAAATGACTGCCTATGTGCCTGGTACAACTTAGCTTTTTTCTATGTTAACTTTGAAAATAACAACATACTAAATAAAACGATTCAGAATTAAACTTATTAAATTAAACTTTTTTTCAAGGTAGAGCTGTTGTAAAATTTTTACTTTTTTATCTTAAAGTTTCGAAACTAGAAGATAAACAATCTAATAACTAGAAAATATAGTTTTAAAAACAACTAGACTTACGCCATACTCAAGTTAAGTTACCTTTGCAACACGATTTTTTAAACTTGCTGAATGATTTCGATTTCTGATTGTAATCTACTCAAATACAAACATTTTATTTAGCTGTTGGTCGAAAATTCTTGAATATCGAGTGAGTTTTTACCACAATATCTAGTGTTAGTTTAAAGAATCCCGAAAACTATACTTTAAACCTTTTTGTTTTGTGCTTCTCAACAACAGTCATTCTAAAATAAGGGAAGCTTTAGAAATTTTTCTTGAATTAACAACTCTAACACGTAACGAATTCTTTTTTTTTGTTCATAAATTGTTTTTTAAGCAAAATTTGATAACTAAATATTAAAGTTAAAATAACGAATGTTTTTTCTAAGTAGGGTTAATTGTAGTGATCTACCGGATCCTAGTATTCGGATTAGGATCCGGCCGGATAATGTCTTTTTGAATTCGGATCTTTTAAACACTGCAAAATGAAGTTCGGATCTGGGTCCTGCCGGATACTAATTTGAAAAAATATCCCGATCCGCAAACTTAATTTTGAAAACATTAACTTGATCCGGCTGAGTCCTTATGTTATGGATCCGGTAGATCACTGAATATTTATTCATTTTATTATCTTTTTGGAAAAAAATATAAGACATATTTAAGGTTTTGAAAGTTATACAAAGTATTCTGGAGTTCATGATAAGGAGGAAAACAATTTCTATGGCGTGTTTTAGAGTAGTTTTAGAAAATTATACTAGATATTACGGGAAAATCTTAGAAAGTTACACTAAATATTACAAGAAAACATGAAACTTTCATTCTAGATATTCTAAAGATTCTAGAAACTAGATATTCTGGAGTTCATAATAAAGAGCAAAAAAAAGTTATACGCGTAATTTAGAGTAGCTTTAAAAGTTACACTAGATATTACATGAAAATTAAAAAAAATGTTTAAACTGCAATACTTACTATAGGAAAAACTTTGTAACTTACAAAAGATATCACGAGAAAACATAAAACTTACACTAGATTTTCTGGAGTTCATAATAAGGAGCCAAAAAAGTCCTAAGAGGATTTTAGAATTGATTTAAAACTTACATTGAATATTACGGGAAAGTTTGAAAGAATTGTAGAGTCCGGCCTAATCCAAATTTCTAAATAAAATCAGGATCCAGTTCTGGCTAGAAACTGATTTCATATGAAATTCGGATCGGACCGGATAATCGTTTAAAATAAGATTTAGATACGGCAGGATACTAACTTTTTGAATCTGGTAAATGTACAACAAAAAATCTTAATTTTAGTTAATTTGGATGTTATTAAAAAAAAATTTTTTTCATTAAGCATGAACATCCTGGCTAAAAACAAAAATTAAAAAAAAACAAAAATTAAAAAAACAAAAATTGCAAATATTTCTAAAATTATTAAGTTTATTTTTAAAATAAGTACAATTATTAATAAAGTTAATCCACTGAAGGTATTATAAAAAGTTTAGTTAAAAAATGTCGTTTTTTTTTTAATTTATAAGACTTAAGTTAAAAAAAAAAACTTAATTATCCCACTTTTTCCACGGCTTTAGTACCAAACCAACCCAATTAACTCAAAATCAAAAAAATAATAATTACCCATTAAGTTCAGTATAATATACTCTGTAAGAACAAAAAAAGCTTTGTGTTAACAATATTAAATTAAGGATTTCTCAAATTTATCTTATAATAGAGTAATTATTTTACTTTCATCCGAAACTCTAGAATATATAGTTTAAGTCTTAAATTAGTGCACGCGATAAGAATTCCGTTTACGCTCCAAAGACCATTAAAATAAGGCAATAATAAAGCAAAGGTAAAACTTTAATTTTAAATAAAAGCTTAATATTTAGTTTATAAAACAAAAATATTTTTCAGTTGTTTAAAAAAATGTATGTTTTAGCTGAAAAATACCTAGCGGGCGGTAAATCAGTTGCCAAATACCGATCACTATACAAATCAAATCTTTGACTTTAACTAGGAAGTAAAACTACCTGTGGTGTTATATTGATTTTTAACCCAGCCGGGATTGGCCTTCGGTACAGAATTCTTAAATTGCTATTGTTGCTATGCCTACTATCTACTAAATACGTATACATACAAACATACATAAAAAAACATTTGTTTGTTTTAACTTAAATTAACGGTCGAGTAATAGATCAAAATAATTTTATACATAAAAATTGATGCTTTCAATTTTCAATAAAATAAAAACTACTGGCATTATTGAATAGCTAAAATTATTGAAGTTTTATTTGTAGCAACTATGATCTACTTAGAATCTATGTAGTACCAGGTAAGACTGTTTTCATTTGTGGGACTTTTTATTTTTCATTTGAATCATGTTGGTTCACATGAAAAATTTAAAAGAGTTACCAAAAGAATTAAAGAAAGAATGAGAATGAAAAATGTAAATGCCCACAACTAAGACCAATGAATTGGTGTGGAGAAAGACCTTTTGGTCATTGAGCTGCGCACCATTTGCTTGTTACTAATATTTTTAGCTAACTTTAAAACAATAATGAAAAACTTAAAATATAATTATATAAACATTAATAAAAAAAAGTTAAAAAATTTGAAGCACCCCTTTTATGAACATTTATATTCATATTTTTTTTGTTGCTCTCTCTACAAGAGCAACCACAAAAATGCAACAAACAAGTCAAAACTTAAAAAGAGGGGAGAATTGGTAATGTCACTATACATAAAATATTTAGTATAATCAAAAAACTGTAAGATAACTATCTATTTTCAAATAAGGTCTATAAATTTCTAATATATGTGCTTGTAAGTTAGTAAAAAATTAAAATTGAAAATATCTTTTTTATCTGTTTTATTAATTTGTAAACAACTCAGTTTTAATCAACAAGATCAAGCACTATTTGATTAAATTTGTTTAAACCACATAAAATAAAAGCACTCCTAATACTGAAGAGCTAAACTTAGAAAGTAAAGATAATAAAAGTTAACAAATATTCTGAAAACATAAAATGATAACAAAAGTATATTAAGTAAGTAAATAAACTGTATGTAAACATAAAAATAAAATTTTTAACAAAAAGAATTAAACAACCAAAATAATTGTAAAAAAATATGAAGTTTTTACAACTAAATTTAGGGTCTCTATCTTCTGAAACAGATATAACACTTAAGGGCATAGGGGGGATTTTTAAAAGTTGGTCTTATTTTATAAAGTTTTATCTGAGCTATCAGACATTTTTAAACGCTTGAAAAAATTCAAAAAAAATTTCAAGATATAAGCAATCAAAGTTGGTGACCTCAATAGGTTCCTAATGGAAGTTGCAAACCAAACTAAACACGCAAAAAAAGACCATTTCACTAAAAAATCTATCTCCTCCTTCATTTTTCAACAAATCTTCTTCAAATTTTCACAGAAAGTGTATTATTAAATTTTAAAAAGATTTAATGCAGGAATTTTTTTAATTTTGAAAATAAAAATTTTTAATAAAAAAAAAAACCCATATTTTTTTGTTTTTTTATCTAAAACTTTTATTTATCAACATTTTTAAAATTCCAACATTCAAAGTCTTATAAACTATAGAAGGAATGTTTCCTGAAAGTTTGAGGTCTCTAGCTTAAAAAATGAAGGAGAAGATAGATTTTTAGTAATTTTTTAAATTTCCGAAAAAATTGATCTTGAAAAATTTGCAGTCCATGCGTTTGTATCGGAAAATTTCTATAAAAATTACAATATTTCAAAAATTAAATAAAGTTTTTTAATTCTATAAAAACTGGCTTGTAGATTGTACTTCAAGCTTTCATATAAGATCATATATATTTTTAGTGAAAAAAAAGGTAGGACCCCCCTATGCCCTTAAGATCTAGTAACACTAATAAGAAAAAATATTAAACCTACTAGTTTAATCACACTGTCAATAAGGATGAAACAACACTATTAAATTTTAGATACAAGAAACACAAAAAAATGTAAAATAAATATAATGATAATAATAATAATAACAATGATAATAAAACCAATTTATAACAATCCAGCTCTACTTACACCCAGTTTATGAGACCAACAACAGCCCAAAAAAAAAGTACAAACACCAATAACATATATATATATATATGTTTAATTGATGGCATTAAAAGATTAAGCTTGATATTTTACTGATTGCTTTTCAAGTGAATTATCTCTCAGTAAAGTAGTAAAAGTTATTATAAAAGTTCACAACTATGGCAAAAGTATCTGAAAAAGTTATGGTCACCAGTTACAATTATTATTTTTTAGCTCTTTTTAAGTTAAATAAAAAACTTGACTAAAAAACGTGTAATCAAAAAAAGCATCAATCTGATAACTTTTTAAATAGTAAGTCTTTGGTATTTCAATCTTAAAATCAAAAATAAATATGTAAATGTGTTTTTTTTTAAATAAAATAATAATATTTTTTTCTAATATTACAGTTTTTTGCATCTTATCAAAATTCTACTACTGAAACAGGTTTTATAGTGAATTTTGTTAAATTCTAGGTTTTTTAAGAAATTCTTAATTTTCAAAAATGTAATTCTTTGTTTTTTCCAGGTATTTTTTTGCCTTAATAGACAAATTCCAGGTTTTTCCAGGCTTCCAGGTTTTTGTGTAAAGCTTAACATGTTCAAAAACCTTATAACTTAAATATAAAACTAACAACTACTTAAGAAAAAAATAATCAAATTGATTAATAAAACTCTAATAAAAGATTGAGTCACAAAAACAAACTATACAAAGTCAAAAAACTTTATTCATTAACTTGAATTAGATGTAAAAACCAAAATAAAGAAAAAATATATTTAACATCACAATTTTTAGCCATATTGTCAAAGGAAGTAAAAAAATACTACAAAGCCTTAAATTTAAAAACAAAGAAAAAACATTACTCATGACCTAACCAATTTCACTCACCACAATTTAAACTGTTTCATGTAAAATTGAATATTAAAACATGTACATAAAACACACTAAATTAAATTTACTGCAATTCTAAAAATTTTGGCAGCATTACCACAAGCTGTACTGCTTGGATATTTTTAATTTAAAGACTAAAACAAATTAAATTTTTTAAATCCGTTTTTATTTGCACATGTGTTGACCACTAGGTTTTACTATTTAAGTTTAAAATGAAACAGTTTAAAAGTTCTATTACAGTTTATAAAATTAAATCCTGCACATCCAACTAAGAGAGACCAATTTGTATTAAGTTTTCTAAATAATAAAAGTAGTTGTTGTTATATTATATTGAAACGAGAAAACTTAATAAACTCATGGTGAAACAATTTACACTACTCATTGCAATTATTTTCTACATAACTCACACCAAATACAAATCTAAAATTTAGCTTTACTACAAATTGATTGTTTTTTTCATATGTATCAATAACTGAATTTATGACTTGCAACAACTAGATAATAGAGTTTTAAAAGCCCTAACTAGGAGCTCAGACAATCAGGCCACACTTCTGTAAATTGTTTGATAGAGGTAATTATAGTAAAACTATCACTAATGTATATAATAAATGTATATAATATTAACATCAAAACAGAAAAATATCAATACAATTTTTGATAATAAAATTTAATTAACTTGGTTAAAGTATGAAAGTAGTAAATTTCAAGAAATAGAATTATAATTAAAAGCATTGTTCATTTGTATTTTTTCACATACAAGTAAAAATAGTTAAAATTTGTGAACTTGACTGACTTCTTAAGTTAAAATTAATAATTATAAAAACAATGCTTTTTATGGTATTTTTTTAAAGTATCTCTACAGAATCTTTAGAATGTTGTTATACAATTAAGAAAGTTTTTGGCCTTGAATTTAGTTTTGTACTAAGAATGGATCAAAAAACTTGTTTTTGAAAAATTCTTAAATAAATTTTGATAACAGGGTAAAAAGATTCAAAAAACCTTGAGCGTAAACGTAAATATTGATTTTACAGTTTCAAAGTTTTTTAGTGACATCAATAACTTTGTGGTCTAAGTCATAGTTCCCAATTGCCAAAACTTACTCAAGCATGATAACAAAACAAAAGTTAAAACAAGTGTTTATACAGAATTCAAAGTTCTCTATTTCTAGCAACCCTACTTAAATATAATTAGAATTAGTTTATGCTTGATATATAATGGTTTCTATATTTGGGATATTATAAATACTTATATTTAATTTTTGATATTAATTAGTTTACATAAAGCTATAGGTATAGAAAACCAGTGACAAATACTTGTTTTTTTTAATTACAGCCTCTTGTAATTTTCCTTTATTTTTTGAATACTGAATGAACAGTTTAAAATCCAGTCTCAATTACTTGAACTACAAGTCATTTATAAAGCTGCAGTTAAATATTTGATTTAATATTGTAGTGTGTTTATATATTATTTATATGTAAGTTATTTTCCGATTGTTTTTTCTTATAATTTTGTAGTGCATAACTAGTTCCCGTTGCCAAAAAAATAATGTAAAACTAAGGAAATACAAAGCTATTAAAGTTGAAGGAAACACGGTTTAACGCATCATAAGAACACAGATATTTTTTCATGTCTAGGTGTGGTGGGTCCTTGATTACAGATAACTGACTATGTAAATAACATTTTTTTTTGAGTTATATTGAAGTAAATAAAATATTAAAACTTACCTTGGAAAATAAATATATTTAAGCTTTATTTGTTAAAAAGATCTTAAATAATATTTTAGTAACTATTTTACGTTTTACCTTTATACTATGCTATAAAATTTAGGTGAGGTAATTTGAAAAACTACTGAGTATTATATAAGTAAATTTTTGAACTACCTTAACTAAGTTTTATAGCATAGAATAAGGGGAAAATATAAGTTAGTTATCAAGCTTTTATTTAAGGTCTATTTAAATTGGGTTAAGTTTTGTAAAAGTTTATTGTGTTTTACTATAATTAGCTATAAGGTTTCTTGATTTACGGTGCTAAAAAGTCACTTTGGTTTATTAATTCAAGTATTTAAAAGAAAAGAAAATTTAAATATTCATTTACACATGTCTTTGTATTGTAATCTAGGTGTTGCAAGTACAACACTCACTATTGAATTGTCACTTAATTTGTTAATTAAATTAACAATAGTCAACAAAAACCTATAAAAAGCCAATTTGAATTTTAGTAACATTTTATCAGATATTTAGAAGAAAAATTTAGAGTTGGATTAAAATAAATTTATAAATTTGTAATTGGTTGACTAATACATTGTTTCCCAAAGCCCACTGTGCAGACTTGTTTGCAAAAGGTACATACTAATGTGCGTTGGTATACATTTTAGAAACACTTAACTAATCCAGTTTTTAGTTTTATTATTAGAAATTGTAGTTTATATACTAGTTTTTCTAAATTTTATCTTGAACCTGCTTGGCTCAAGGGTAAAACTTCTTGTTTTGTAATCCAAAGGTTACAAGATCAATTCCATCATTGGTCACTTATATAGCAAAATTGATCTAGTCTGTTTCAAATTTATTAACAAGATCATGTATAAACTTATAGTTAAACCAAGTACTTGTAGATATACTAGTAGTTACCTTGAAAGTTTGACAACTTCACAAAATATATTTATATTGTATCTATGAACATTTGTTTTGAAATATAATGTTTATATACAAGCTAGCATTTGTATTGTGCTTAAACCTGATGTAAGTTTTTGAATTTTTTTTATTGTGATTTTATTAAGTCCTTTTCTTTTTTTTTAACTTAGATATTTTTAGGGTTTTAAGCTTGATAAACAGCAATTATTTAACACTTTTTGCTTAAATTTACTTTTTTAAATTTTGTTATAAACTCAGTTTGGCTTGTTGTACCTCAGGCTATATTTTTTCAATCCAGCTACTATTCTGAAGCCATCATATCTTCCATAATTATTTACTGAACATTTGTAAATAATCTCATACAAATGTGCCTCCACTGAGTTTTGAACCTATAACTTCAAAGTTCAGCATGATCACAGCACAAGAACTACCAAGCTAAAAAGAAGTAAATGGCTAAAATTTTTAGCAGTTACTTTCAACTACATACTTACTGATAAATTTATAAAGTTTATTTTTTTTTTGTAAAATATTTTTAACTGTAAATTTTTTAGCCATGAATTATTTGATATTAATTTTTTTTTATTAAGAATTTGGAAAAAAGATGCATAAGAAAATAAAATTATGGTTACTATTTGAAATTTTTATATTTCAAAAAAAGTAATGATTTTTTATCTTTTAAATATGTTTAATTATGAAATGCAGTTTTTTAAAAAATCAGTAATAAATTAAAGAATTTTTAGTAAAATTTTTGATTAATTTTAAACAGAGTTGCCTAAAAACCTGAAATACTGAAAAACCTAAAGCTAGATAATTTAGGCAAAAAAAAACCTGGAAAAACCAGGAATTTTATACAATTTCGTATGTAAAGTATTGAAAATTGATTAGATACAAACATTTTATCAAATAAAACTTTTTTTTATCACTTTTTAAAATTAAAAAGCACATTTAAAATAGCTATAAGTATTTTTTCAATGTTGTTATACTTCTTCAGACAGTTTTTTACCTAAAGTATAATTTTAATAGACTAAAAAACTTGTTCTCAAAACAACTTGGAAGAAACTCAGAGAACCTGGTTTTTTAAAAAACTTTTGGCAGCTTAGTGTAACTCAAGCTAACTCAAAGCTTAAAAAAGGCTCAGGCTAGAATGATCTCATAGACTGTACAACGCAATCTAGGTTTTTTAAAAGTAGCACGAAATAACAATTAAGTTGTCATTTTGTTAGACTAAATAATGTTTTAACAAGGTTACCACATTTTCAGTCCATTCAGACTAAATGGAAACTTTTTCAAGTTGTTTAAAAAACTCGGGCAAGTTTAAGTTTTTTGAAAAAATCAGACTATATTTTAAGACTAAGCATAAATAAGGGGTGGGTAAACATTTTTAAAATTAAGTCTTCTCTTTTACACAATTAATTAAGCTACTAGATAATTTTCACCGTTTGTAGAAATTCAAAGTAACTTTTGAGATATAGGCAATCAAAATTAGAAGGTTAAATAGGTTCTTTATGGAAGGCACAAACTAAAAAGTCAAAATTTTGCTGTTTCACAAAAATTCTATCTACTCCTTTAGAATTGAGCAATTGATTTTTTAATTTTCTCAGAGTAATCTTTAATAAACTTTTAACTTTTTGTAGAAAACACATTTTTTTTACTAAAAAAAAAATATATATAACTGTAAATAGATATTTTTTTTAATCATAAATCTGTGTCCTACAAGTTGTTTGTAATTCCTAAATATTTTAAGTAAATTGCTTTAAAAATTAAATATATGATAGGGTTTTAGTGAATTATTGAAAATTCCTAGAAAACTAGCCTTGAAATTTTTGCTCCATATGTTTTAATCAGATTTTTTACAAAACTACCCGTATCTCAAAAGTTAGTTCAGTATTTTTGTTCTGGTATCATTTAGTATATACTAAAAGCTTTCAAATGACATAAAAAGTATTTTTTCTTTCAAATTTATGTTTTTTCTCTTAATGTTACTCCATTTGTTTTTTTTTTAGTATTCAATATTAATTTACAGTAAATTTGTACAGTTTGTGACTCTAAATTTTTTTCCATTATTTCACAAACGCAGGCTGACTCATGACAGTTTTTAGTAACTTTTTTGAATTTCGGATTTAAAAAAGTGCAACTCATTATTTATTTATTTTATAGTATCTTAACAGTTAAAAAAAACTAGTTGACTCTTTTTACTACTTGACTTTAGTTTGTGTAGTTTTTTCTAAGCTACTAGATGCTGTTTACCTGTTTAAAAATAAAAAGTACTTTTATAAATATATAGAATTATAGTTAATGAGTTTAATAGGTTCTGCATGGGAAAGGCAACCTAAAAATATGAAAAAAAAACTAGTTCATTAAAAGTATATATTTTTCACTAGTCTTAACCAAATTGCTATAAATTTTCAAGTATTTTTTTTATTAATTTTTAAACAAGTTACATGCAGGAATTCTTGTAAGTAAAGATGTTTTCAATTGAAATCTTGTTTTTTAGCACCTTTAAGCTCCAGAACTTTAATTATCATTATTGCAAGTTTATTGTCCATATGATGGACCTAGGCATCAAAACCAAGGCCACTTAAACAGAAAGAAGTATAAATATGATATAATAAAGGTATATTTCCCAATTTTTTTCTTTATACTCTGTAAAAAAGAAAATATATTATAATGAATTTTTAAGTTTCTGAGAAAGTTAAAAGTGTAAAAATTTCAGTCTATACATTTGTATCAGAAAGTTTTCACATTATTGACTGTATCTCAAAAGTTAAATGAAACTTATAAAACTTTAAGAAAATTATTTATACAAAACAAGTACTAACTTTTGTAAAAAAAGATATTGTTGTGCATATCAAATTGTCAAATAGACTTTCTAACTTTCATATACAACTTTTTAATTAGTAACCTTATTACATTTCATTTGTCTACAAATCATTATCTGCATTATAAATTCAGAATTTTAACTAGGTTCTATAAGTTATAAGTATCTTTGAGGATAATTAATAAAAATCAAAAAACCTTATATATCTGACATAACAGGGTTTTAATAAAATCGAATTTTGATTTTAATAGACTAAATTCAGTAGATAATGAATTTGTTTGAAGTTCTTGTGGAAGAAATAGCCCTTGAAGGGTTAGATGGAATCACACTACCAACACTTTGGCTTAGATTAAAAGTAAGAGACTCTGAAAAAGCAATTGTCCTTCCCCAACAAAATAAAATAGAGCCAATCTTTTGGAACTACTTGTGCAAACATGATGAAATGGACTTTTACGAGATACCAGAAGCCAGAAGAGAGCCTCAAATTTTTGACAGGTTTTAGACAAAGAAGTTAATGTTATTTTATTTAAATTTGTATTGCTTTTTATTTTTTAACTATTTATGAAATTTGAAACTAGTTTTTATTAAGCTTATATGTCAAGTACATGAGTAAATTAATTAAATTTATGTTTAACTTTTTAGATAGTTTTTTGATAATTTTTCTTTATTATAATGCTAAATAATTGTACATTTTATTACAAGTTTTCTTACATAATCATCCAAAAAATTACAAGTAATTGAGTACTTTTTTTTTTATTATTAATTTAATTAATTTTATTATTTATATTTTTATTATTTTATTTTTTTTCTTAATAAATATGAAACTTATCTTAGATAA
The DNA here is from genome assembly GCF_965202585.1 of Thalia democratica. NCBI lineage: Eukaryota > Metazoa > Chordata > Thaliacea > Salpida > Salpidae > Thalia > Thalia democratica. The sequence continues at coordinate 9,799 of NW_028140460.1, read as the reverse complement.
AAACTCATTTAAGTAAAAATAAGTATAAGAGTACTTTTATACTTATTTTTACTTAAATGAGTTTTTATCTAATATAAGTTTCATATTTATTAAGAAAAAAAAGACTTTATTTTTTATCTCTTAAGACTAAAACTTCAACTCTATTTTAACAAATAATTTCTTTTTAACTGTTTTGCTCAGACATTTTTTGATAGTGAGAGTGATCAACTTATTTTTAGTATAAGTATTTATACAATAATAGTTTATTTATTTAATAAAAACTTTTAAACTTTTTATTTTTTAAATGGTCCTTATGAAAAAAAGTTTGGGAACCTTGATGTAGACTGTATTTAAAATAGTCACTGTTTTAATTTTTTTTTCTTAAAATTTTTGAATACTAGTTCAAACAGAGATTTATAAAATTCAACATCTAATTAAACTTTATTGACCTTTACAACACGACATTTGTTGTTATCAAAATAAAATTTCAAATAAATAAGGAAAATAGTGTCAAAAAACTAAAAAAACAAGTTCAGCAGCTGTGTCAGATCACATTATAAATTGTACTTAATGTTCAAATGAAAGATTAATAGTTGACAATTTTAAAACAATAAATGATTGAGGTAATAAATTTGAGACTAGTATAAAGCTGTACCAATTTATATACACCAAACTATAATAAGTACTCTAATCTTATTTTAAATAAACAATTAATTAAATCAGAATCAACCAACTACAGGGTTCGTGCGCGTCAGGCTAAATCAGTTTTTTTGAAAAAAGTTGAAAAACGTCAGGCTAAATCAGTTTTTTATTTAAAAATTTGAGAATTTCAGTTTTTCTCAGTTCAAATGGTTGAAAATCTTTGATTAAAAAAGTTAAGAAATCTTTTTAAGATCAAATTGAGATGTGTTTTTTATTCTAAATAAAGATATAGTTATTAAAGACAAAATCAGTCAGTATTTGTAAAAACAAATGCTTAAAACCTTAAATTTTTTTTAAGAACCTTCATTATTTTGTTTTGAGTAGATTATATACGTCATAATTATAAAAATTCTTAAAAAAATACAGTTTAAATATTACAGTATAGTTCAACAACTTATCTTTTTATTTGAATTTGTTTACATCAGCTATGTTTTTAAGAGCTTAGTTGGTTGAACTGTTTTAATTTCTAGTTTAAAGGCTTTATACCAAAAACTTATTAGATTTAAAATCTTAGCAGTTTATTCATATATTTTACTGTTTGTTTAAAGTTATTGGAGATATCAAAGCACTAAAACTTAGCTTTAAGATATAATTACTAAGTTTTGTGGGAGTTCAAATTTTAGGTACAATTAATTTTTTTTTATATAAACAAAATTTTAAACATTTTTTTAAATTAAAGTGTAAGCTTTTTAAACCTGATACGACATCAATCACCTTTTTCACAATTTAGTCTTATTTTATTGAGTTGTAACTAAGCTATGAGTTGCTTTCTGCATATTTTTGAAGCTCAAAATATTTTTGAGATAAAGCTGGTTGAAGTCTGAGACTATAATAGTACTATTAAGGCCCCCCAATACCTAAATGACTTCTAAAGGGGATTTTCCTTACTTTGAAAAATGTCAGACTAAATTGGTCTCAGTCAGGCTAAATGAAAAAAATTTCGCGCACGAACCCTGCAACTACTAAGAGTTTAGATTAGTTCTTTATTTTTGTTTTGTCAATAATGTGTTACTTAAGCATACTCCTTTATATGGTTCGTTATTTATTCAAAACAGTTATTTTGTTATTACATTAATGTTTGTTTGGTATGATGAATGTGTATTTTTAAGTTGTTGATACTGTTTTAATTATTTTTTTCAGCTTTTATTTTTATAATGACAAATGCAGTGTCAAAACTTGTCAATAAAATTTAACAAAATTCAAAACTCTTTTTCAACCGCTATCTAAAGGTTTATGTACCTCACCCAGTACTGTATTATTTTTCATCCTGTTTGCGAAGCATGAAAAATAAACAACTGATTTCATCAAACAATGTATAACCAATACGGGTTATAATCTGAGTTTTGTTATAAAGGTTCCAGGGGTTCGACGAGAAAGCTGCGTATCACACCGCGTGTGCCCCCGATGAGCTGGATCAGCTGGATGAAATCTACCCTGTCCATCCCGTTCCTTCCAACCTTCCTGTGAAGGTAAAATTTTCGAATAATATAATTTTTTATCTGTACATAAAAAGAAACTTTAATAGCACGTTCACACTTTTAGCTTCTTTTTTATATTAGTTTTACAGTTCTATTATACCATTTATACTGCATTAAAAAATTCAACTTTATTTTATACAGATAAGCGAAGATGTTAAAAGATTCAAACAATTATTGTATCATGACATACTACAAAATTATAGTGTTTTATTTTTTAAATGAATTAGTTTGTAAAAAAGTATGAGCACTGAACATTGCATTTTTTACTATTCTTTTTGAACCAGAAAAATATGATATGATTACATAAAACTATCTATTTGAAAGTTACTATAATGGTTTAGTATGAATAGCACCGTAAAAAAAAAAAAGGATACTGTTTTGGGCATAGGGGGGTGTAAAACACTTTTTTTCGAAATTTGATTTTATTTTATATAGTTTTTACTAAGCTACAAGATGCTTTTTACAGATTTTAAAAAATCGAAATAATTTTTAAGATATAGCTGGTCAAAGTCGGAGGCAACAATAGGATCCTTATGGGAGGCGCAAACTAAAACAGCAAAAATAGACTATTTCACTAAAATTCTATCTTCTTCTACGTTTTTTGATATAATTAATTCAAACTTTCAGGAAGTGTTCTTTGATATATTTAGAAATTTTTTTCCGACAGAATTTTCTAAATATTGCAAGGAACATTTCTGAAAATTTAAGGTAGTTGTCTCAAAAAACGTAGGAGGAGATAGATTTTTAGTGAAATAGTCTATTTTTGCTGTTTTAGTTTGCGCCTCCCATAAGGATCCTATTGTTGCCTCCGACTTTGACCAGCTATATCTTTAAAAAAAAAATCGAATTTTTAAAATCTGTAAAAAGCATCTTGTAGCTTAGTAAAAACTATATGAAATAAGATCAAATTTCGAAAAAAAATTTTTTAAACACCCTCTATGCCCTTAATTTTCTTTTAATGATATTCTATTTTAAAATCCAAATTTTCTTTTCAAAATATTAAGTAGTATGTACTAATTTTTATGACCATAGTCAGTAAATTCAAGATGTTTTATTTATCCTGAACTGCATGATCATTAACAACAATCCAAGCGAAATTCTGCGTTTTTCATCACATAGAATGTTGATGATGGTCGTGCAGTTATAAATATTGTTTTGTTATAAATATTTAGAAATATAATAGATATAATTGTCAACTAATGAAAGTTTTATCATCTCTTCAACAAAGAAGTATACATAGCGTAACTATTGTTATAGTTACTATATTACAGCTAAGAAAATATTATTTTAGTAATAAAACTTTAGACTATATTTAAAAAAGTTTTAAGTCATTTATGAATAAAAGTTTTGTTTACAAAAGTATTTTAATTTATAGATTAAAACTAGAGATTTTACATATAATAAGTTTTATTTCCTAATAGATCTTATGGCAAATTCGTAACAAGTTTGAGAAACCGAAGTTAAAAGATCTATAGACTCAAAATAAAATATATTAATTTATCTTTTTGTTAATATACACTTATTACCTGTAAATTACAAAGTTTACGTAAGAAATTAATGCTTTGTATAACTATTTACAGGGATCGTGTAAAAATTTTAAAGAAAGAGAGAATATAAATTCTGATGTAAAAAGTATGTCAATGGAAGTAGCTATTGAAAGGTTTTTTACTTTAACATAAGTTTTGATGTTTTTTATATTATTACTGAAATGAGTTTTTTTAAATGAAAAAAAAAAATCAGCTGTGTAGTGTTCTTAACAAAATTATTATTTTTCAACTTTCTACATACATAACAGTTTTTTTTTTTTTGAAAGATTTACATAAAATTGTAAATATTTTAACCTAATTGTTGATAATTCTAAGTAAGTTAGTGTAGATAAAACTTTTTAGATTGAAAATTAAATAATTCTTTGTTTTGTAAGTTTGATGGTTTTTAAATTAATGTTTTAAGATAAAACATTCAAGTGCTGTATTTATTTGTTTTTACTAAAAAGTGTATAATAGTAAAAAGTGAATTAAATAATATATTACTACTTACTTTTAAAACCAGATTTGGTTTGAGAAAAATTGTTATAGTTGCATCTCAAAACCTTAGAAGTAGCGTCCTTGGACATTATGGAGTAAGTTTTTGTACACACTTTTACAGCCTTAATTTAAACGCCAACTTAATGTTAGCATTGATTTTAAGAAAAGAGGTGAATTTTCTAGTAACGTTTTATAAAAAATAACTCATAATAGCTTAAGCTGAAATGTGCTGCTTTAAAAAAACGCTTTGTATATATAGGTTTTTTAAACTACTTAAAAAACATACTAACAATAAAACTATATGTTTAAATAAACTCATGTCATTTGAAGTTTTATGTATGTTGTAATCGCCTTTGTACATTTTTGGGTATACAACATGGTTATACAAACTAAAACTATCTTTAAAACCGCATTTATGTTGAGAGTAAATACTTTAATTTTTGTTGCAGTTTGCCGACAATCAAAAAGACAAACAGTACTGCTTATTAGAAAGGATTGGAAGGTCCAGGTTTCAGGGTGAAATTCAAAGCAAATTAAATTCAATTCGTCTCTGGTTTGGTTACATTTAATATTTGTATTAGATTATCTTGCTACAATGATTTTACATTCTTACAAATAACATTCACATTACATTTTACATGACAATTCAAATTCGGAAAACACAAATTCTGACAATTCAAATTCTTAAAAAAATATTTTAAAGGCTTTACCTCAAAAAGTTATATAAATTTGAAAAAAATGTAAAAAAACTTATGTAGATCTTACTAATATCAACAAGCCACTTTTTCTTTCACACAAAATCTTCAATATTTTTTAACATATTTTAAAATTACTAGAAATAACTATGTTTTTTACTTTATTTAAGACATATCTCAAAAAATATTTAATGTTTTGCAAAAAGAAAAATTTGCTTGTAGATATTAATAGGACCTACATATGTGTTTTCTATATTTGACAAATATACATTACATTTCTAACTGTGGCCATTTCAATTTAATTTTAAAAATTGAATTGCCGGATTTTGAATTGTCTGAATTTGAATAGTCGTGCACCCATTTTACAATGATCTTAGACATACAAAAAGTTTTTTACAACTTTGAATATTTTTATACTCTAGTAGTAAGTTGAAACAGTACTGTTTGATACTACGACCATTTAAAAAAATTTTAAATTATTATAGCGATTCAAACAACTCGCATTCAAGTTTTATTACAAACGAGCTGGTGGAAAGCAACCTCATATACAAGCAGAGCCACGACTACATGAAGTTTGTTTGGTTTTCAATAATAATGAGTTTAAAACTTACGGTATAAAATTATCTGCATGCTAAAAAGCTCTAAACTACTGTCTAATAAGAAACAAGTCAAAAAAGAAACTGCACAAACTTTCATCTATTCAAAAAACTTTTTATTGTGCAAATAACAAATGTTTAAACACAATTTTTGTTTTAGACACTAGCTTTTAAATGATTCACACCTACTATTATTTGAAGCAATATGCCCAAATAGTTTTAAAATACCGTAAAAAGTTCTGTTGACTCACTGAGACATGCATAATTTTATATTCCGATATTTCACAGTCCGTTGACGGGCAAGATGACGCACCAGATTCTCTTCCAGCTGGCCACGAAATGGCGGGAACTGCCCAACCCGTTCCAGCTGTTCAGGGAGAGGGTGAAGAAAATTTTGAAGGAAACGGAAGACGGGTCGATGTCCTGGGTGAACCTGAAGAAAATAATGGTTTGATAAGTACTGTTTTATGTTATAATATATATGTGTTTGATTTTGTGTAACAAGGATGATGGCATACCTTACGTTATTTTAAGTGTATTTTTAGAAGTTGGCACTAAGAGTTTTCTCAAATCAAATTTAGTACTTAAATAGTAAAAATTAAGCTTTTTTATATTTTTTTCAAGTATTTTAATTTAACTGTGATTTTCTATAAAAATATGAAAACCATACTTTATCACTTAGGGGCTTCTCTTATGCTCGTCTATTTATATTTAAACTTAAAATGTACAGTGTAAGCTACTAATTGTTTTTTCTTATTCTCATCATAAGCACTTATGTGGGTTGTAAGATTTTATTTGTTCTGACTACTTTAAAACGTCACTTACATTGTTTTCAACGTTTTCAGAATATTAAAGATGCTCGTTTCAAGAAAATGAAAAACAAACTAGTAGCTAAAGGCGAAATAAAAGATGTCTCGAAAAAATTGAAAGATTCTAGCAATAACAGAATGTTTCAGCATGCGGTGTATGATGATGTGAGTATGATTTGATTGTCTCTGTAAATTATTCAGGGTCAATTTACCAAAATTTATTTGTTCTGTTTCTGCTTAGTTTTGTAAATATAAATATAACTTATCTTTGAAGAATGTATAAAGAAATACCTAAAAAAAACAAAAGTTAAAATAAACATAAGAATGGCAAAAAAAAAATTAGCACTACAGTATAAAGTTAAATAAATATTTTTTATTTTATACGTACAAACTTTATAGAAAAACTATAAGTATTCTCAAAAAGTAAACAAACCTAACAACATAGAAATTCTTCAAAAAAATATTAACATAAATTTACTCACATGAGAATTAAATTGCTTCTTTTTTTTTCTTAATCTTTTATCGACAAACAGCAAAGTGGCGGGAAGCAGAGCAACAGTAACGGAGTGAAAGACATCAGCAGCGTCAGGTGTTCTCACGACGAAGCGAACGACGCGCCCGACTGCGTAAGAGAGTTCAGTCTCATCACCCAGTGTTACAGATATGGTGCGTTTTCATAGTTCATTTTCACAAGCGTTGGTTGAACTGTTTCACGCTATTTCGTAATAATTCTAACGTTTATAAGAATTAAACTAGTATAAGGATATAGTTATTCAGGTCTACTTAGTTTTGTGCAGATTTTAAAACATTCTTTCAAATTTTATTTATGCTGCTAAAATACCTTATCATTGGTACTTACGCAACATGAAAAGAAGTTTTTTTTGATTTAATACTGACATGATACTGATAAAAAAAAGTACTAAGGACATTTTAAGTAAAGTTTTTACCATGTTAAAAAGTTAATTTTTGTATTTATAGTAAATAAAATACTTTATTTTTAATTCATTTTGTTGTATTGTAAGGAAAAGTTTTTTAAAGTTCTAAATTTATTAAATGACACCATGAATCTAAAAAACCTCTGATTTAAAACTTAGAATAAGTTGAAGGTTTGGTTTTTAGAACAATTAATTATAAAATAAAAGCATCGGTATTAAAGAAAAAAAACACTGTTCATTAATTTTGATTGTGTGGTCCAGACATGTTAAAAAGCTCTGCTTTGTTTACTCGAGCGTGAAATTACTAACTTAAAACGAACTAAAGTTAAGACGCTTCATTGCTGAATTACCATAGTAACTCTTAGCATTTTAACAAGTCTGGTGTGGTCCAGCTAGTACGTATACTAGTTTCTATTCAGGTTGCTGTTACTTATTTAAAAGTTTTTCTGTTTTCAGTTTTGAAAAACAATTTCCCAAAAAGTTTTTCAAAAGCTTAGAAGAAACAGTAGCGCGGGACAAAGTTAAACAGGTAAAAGAGCGAGGTGCGTTTTTAAAACAAATAAACTTTGCAGTGATGACCAAGGCGGGGGCCGGCTGCAGCCAGAACGACCTGCAAGATTTAATTCGGTTGTTCGGAAAGTTGGAAGCTCGTCACATATTCCGAGTGCTCGACAGAACCAAACTGTTCAAAGTTTGTTAACTAAAAACGTATAAACTGCATTTTTACATAAACTCGCTAGCGTAGCTTCTTATATTTTGTTACGGTTTGGTTTTTTATATAACACGCTTTTTGCTAATTGATAAGTAAGTAATAGCAAAAGCTAAGCATCAATAGTAATATAGGTTTATAAACTGATGATTTGTAAATACAATTTGATTAAAATTTCTTTGTAGCGCTAAAATTATAAACTGATGCAGAGAAGTTTTAAATTATTTTACTATTACTTCTTTATAGGAATCCTAACGCTTTTGTCTAATTTAGCTTAACAAGTTTTGGTTTCAGAAAAAAAAATCTCTATGGATTTTTTTAAATCCCAAAAACTATCTAACAGTCGGTGATAGTCGACAAAAAAAGTCAGCGCGAAAAAAGGCTCATCCCGAACTCTGTGGCCCACAAGAGCCTCTTAACTTTGCAGATGGCCAAAGCAAAAACCGACTACAACGAAATCGTAAAAAGTGAGGGCCTTTTTTTCGTGTTGTATTACCACATGTGTGTAGGACATTTATTTGAAACACTTTTTATAATTTTTTTTTATTCAAAATTTTATTCAACGATTTTTACTTTAGCTGACACTGTTTCTCCAGAATAGATCTACAGAGCTTTTTAAAAAACAAATTTACATAATTTTAATGATTAAGATCTCATGTATAGAGCACTCTAATTCATACAGTTTTCTAAATTTCGTTAGAAACTGAGGAAAGCATCAGGGAACAAGAGTCCGAGTTGGCGGTTGAGATAGAAGCGCAGATCTGCAGCGGCAGCAAACAGTTGAAAAACGTCAGGCTGCCGTCTGTTACGTTCGACGATTTCGCAAAGCAAATTGACGTTGACGAGCCCGAAGAAGTTGCTCAACCCGAAGAACCGGAAATGGCTGTTGCCTTAGTGTGCGTGTTTGTAATTTTTTGAAAGTGTTTGTGCTTTTTAACCACTCGATTTTTGATATGGCTAGAAAAAACAGTATTCCTTGTATTTTTATCTTTTTTTAGATTTAAAAAATTATTTAGTGTAAAATATTTGACAACTTTTAATTTTTTTTTTCACAGAAACAACACAAAATCACCGGAAAAAAGTTCAACAACAACAAGCGATTTGGTTAGTTAAAGTTTAACAAACAGATCACTGAAAACTATAAGTACCGTTTTATTTTTTAGCGTCAAGTTATGTGACAATTTTAATACTTTTGAGTGTATGCTAACTGTTACTGCTGTGATTATGTTACCTAAACACAAAAAACTGTTCCAGAGAAAAGTTCAAACTGCCAAGTCGTTGCAAAGGCAAGGATATATTCTTCAGTTTATGAAGAAGCACAAAGTCGTCGAAGGAACAACATTGATCAAGAAAGAATGCCAAGAGAAGGAGCTCGAACTTTTCCCAGATAGAAGTACTAGTTTTACGTTTCTTATGGTTTTTTTGTACGGAGTTTTGTTTTTTAAAGTTTTGAAGCATTAATAAATTCAGCTTTTGAAAAGCGTTTGGCGCTGTTTTTCATTCAAAACAGCATGTCACCTTCATTGATATTATCAAAACCCTACTTTTCCTCATTGTACGTAACTTTGAACTATGTCAAGCAGTGATAACTATAGTGAGTAAAATTTCTAATAAATTGCTGTTGCTGATAAATTCTTCACACTAATTTCTACAGAAACTTAAACTAATATACACATGTTCATTTAATAGATATGTATAGTAAATTGATGAATCTAGGAGCAGCGTTTTCATAGTTGATAAGCATAGTTTAGGATACAACTGCCAACTGAAAGAGTTTCACTGCTAATTTCTATTTTTTGCAACGGTTTATATCGCTTTTGAGGGTATTTATCGAAAGCCTAGAGCTGCGAGGTAGCATTAAGCTAAAGCACA
>NW_028140459.1:0-26047 GCF_965202585.1 Thalia democratica | reverse complement strand
GCTTATAATGTTATAATGTTTTGGTTAAAAAAAACTTTTTTTAACTAAACAACTACTCTTGTAACTATAAGTTCAAGCCGGTTAGCTTAGTTTCAATTGCATGTAAAACAAAACACAACGAAAACACTGATAAGTTAAAATTACTTATCTTAAAAACTTATAAACTACTAAATACAAAGATGGAAATTACTTTAAAACATGAAAAGTAATCAATTTCTGAAAAAAAAACAAAAATATTAAATAAGATAGAAATGATAAAGTATTTAGTTTAGACTAGATCTAAATCTTAATACTTGGCCTTTACATCAACCACATGACAGTCAAAAGTAGTTATATGTGAGATTGGCTTTTTACTTAAAATAAATTGTTTTATTTAAAAAAAAAATACAAAACTAACCTCAATTTCTTTTTAACTTCAAACGCCCATTCCTCTTTCGTATTCCATTCTTCAACCAATTGCTGATTAACTTTCGTCTCTGGTACCACAAAGCTATCGTTTCTACCGCTGTAAATTACATTTTAATTTTTTTTTTATTTGTGTTAAAAACTATATTGTCAATGTAGTTTTATAAAGCAGGCGTATTTCAGCTAACTTAAAGTAGTTATTTTTTCAAGCTAAAACTGTTCAAATCAGTTTTACTAAATACATGAAAAGGTTTCTTCGAAAACTAAAGCACAACCACAAAGCCAAAAAATTTACGAAGGACAATACTGTACTTGAAATTAGTTATAACTGCTAAAACAAAAACTTGAATAATGAATATACTTTTACAACGTTAAGTCCATCTAATTATTTTTTATTAAGAAAAATAAAACAAATTGCTCTTCTACTTATTTGAATAAGGAATTGGTTTAATAATGCTTTATGTGTTCGTTTATCTTTTCCTTACATATACATATTATTAAGTATGTTTATTATTTTAGTTAAATATTTGTAAAATGAAAATTAAAATAACATTTTACTGAACTTATGTCGTTCAATTTAGTACCAACTGTCCACTTATTGAACAAAAATACCAAAGGGGGGACAATGCTGTCCAATCTTGAATATTTTAGGCTACAATAAGCACAATTAAGCCAATAAGGCATTAACGTCATATAAAAAAAAGACAAATAATTTAAAGAAAACAGATTGTAAAACAAATAATAATAGTAACTTCGTTTTGTGTATTATATAAAAACTTACTATTTCATTTCAACTTCATAATAAACAACACCATTTATTAATTGCTTCTTCCAGATTTTTGAATTTTCTGGTGTATATTTGTTTTCTTCCATCTTATTTTAATTTAATTTGCTTAGGTCTTAAAGAAAACAAATACATATTTGAATTAGTTTATTTTATCAACGGATATCTGAAACAGTCTCAATACCCTCTGTTACTTTTCATTAAAGTAAACCTTCAAAATATTTCATAAAAAAAAACTTTATTAAATCATTGCTATTTATATTAAATAACTAGTTGTAAGATTAAGAATTTTTATTCAGCTTATCATACATGAATAACAGTGGTTTTATAAATTAGATTTTGTTGGATTAGTAATTCTTTTTTTTTTTAATTACTTTAACTAGCTACATGAATTTAATAACACATATGGGCTAGAAGCAAAAGAAAAAGTCCTAAACTGTTTAAAGCTTTTTACGTTTTAAATGATGAAATTTTATCGTAATTTGAAATATAATAAAAAATGAACAGTTTAAAAATAGTTTATTAAGTAAACCAATATACTTTTAAAGATTCTTGGTACAGTGCTTCCTCGCTAATCCGGTCCTCGCTAATCCGGTTCCTCGCTAATCCGGCCGGTTTTAGTCGAGAAGTCGACTTATTTACTTTAGCGTTTTTAGCGTTTGATTTCATTTTACTTCGAAAAAGTATTTAATTTACGTTTTATAAATATGCAAGCAATATATTGTTACGTCATAATAAAGTATTATTTCTATAATCTTAAGTTTTTTTTTCATACTTTTACCGCTCAGTTGTAACAAACTTGTTTATTATTCATTTGCAATTTTTCTGTCTTTGCTAAGCAAGTTAAACTTTAATATACTACAATCAACATATCTGGTTAAAAAATGGATAAGACAGCAAAGTAACGAAAACGCGTTCAACTAACAATTGAAAACAAGTTAAAAATTTGCGAAATGGCAAACAATAATGTGCCTAAAGCTGTTATAATGAGCCAGTTTAACATTGGTAAGTCAACTTTAAATGACATTTCGAGAGGCAAAGAAAAGTTCAAAAAGTTTTAGTTTTGTCTGTTTTAATTCTTTTTTTCTTTGAATAAAGTAAAATAAATTAAATTAACAGAAATTTTATAGTACGTTTTGTTGTATACATTCATAATACAACTAAGGTAGATAATTTGTAAAAAAAGCGATATTTTGTTCTTATCCGGCCAAAGGCAAATCCGGCCGTATTTTCAAAAAAATCTTGCCCAACTTGGCCGGATTAGCGAGGAAGCACTGTACTCATTACTATAAAAAGAGATATTGAACTTTTTATTTTAAATTTAACTTTTAAATGGTTTACATCATTTAAAAATTATTAGGCAAATTTATCAAGTGTTATAAACAAAGACATATATTGGGTTTAAGAACTTTATAGATAAGCTGGTTATTATCAATGACAAATGTAAGTTGTTTTTCTAATTACTAACCACTATCAAGAACCAATAAAATAATAAATACATTTGTGTTGACAGTAGAATTTGAATCAAGTATACTTTGAAGGTTTTATTTTGACTTAGTTTTGATAAAGTTAAGTAATAAACTGAACTTTAACTATTTCTATTCTTAATAAACAATAATGTTTATTTATATATGTTAAAATGAAACACAGTTAATTTTTAGAATACTCTATGATACATTGTAGTTAAACGTGTTTTATTTTCCTAAATGATTTTATTTACTTATTTTATCTACATAAGTAATAGATTAGTAAGAAAAAATTTATTTGCTTTTCAGTTAAATTTTATCACAAAATTTTACTTAAGTTATTTTTAACAACTTTAATACAAAATTAAGGGATATTAGATTAAAAAACTTATAACTTACATAGAAATAATTTTGATAATAGACTAGACTAAATAATAACTGTTAAAGTTTTAGAAAAATGATTAATTAAATTTTGTTAACATTTCTTTCTAAATTTATGTGGTTTAGAAAAGAAGCTATCTAACTAAACATGTAGTTAGAAAAACGTTATTAAATTGATTCGATTATTAAACTTGTAACCAAAAACTTTTGTCAACAAGATAATTTACTAGATTTTTGAGAATATTAAGATGTACTAAAACTATTAAAACATGTTTTGTCATCATTTTTATGAGCACAGAAATTCTAATCAGAATTTCTATTTTATTGTTATTCACTATTTTAAAAAGCAATCAAGAAGTAATTTGAGTTGAGTAAGTGAAAAGAAATGACTAAAAAAAAACTTTTTTGTTTACTACAAAGATAACACATGTTAAAGTAATTTTCTTATAATTTTATCGTCTAACTTAGACATAACATATCAGAGAAATTATTTAATTCCGAAAACTTTGTTTCTATTATTAGTAATTTACAAAAACATATTTCTACAGTAAAGAAATTATGTTGATTACTAGAATAAAAAGACAATTTAATCAATTTTTAAATATGTTATTTACAATATTTAGCATGAAAACCACAACACACTACACCGTTTTTTCATTAGGTTTAGTTTTTTTTTAACCTTAAGTTTAATTTTATTTTATGCCCATTTTGAAAATTAACGTTTAAATTGATTAGTAGTCAACACTGAAAGTATTACCAGTAAAGTAGGTTAGAATAAAAACATGCTACTTTCATCAAAAACGACAGCAGTATCAAAAAAATTTTGAATCAAAGTAATCTTTAAAAGAATTTTGTTTTTTTTTGGCGCACTACAGCAAGTATTCAGTAAGCTTAAAGTTAAACTAAAATTTTAATTTAAAGGTTTATGCTTATAAATAATTAAAAATTAAAAATATTTTTGGATGAACTGAATATTCCAGTTACAACAAGTTAACAAGTTATATTTACTATTAAGTCGAAACTTATTGGTCTTTTTAAAAACTTATTGAATTTAGTTTTTAATATAATTATATTTTATTTTTTTTATTTAAACTTGTTAATAGAAATTATCATTTCAGGAGTTGACCAAAAGATAAAACAATTTATTTCGTATAATTAATGTTAAACGCTTTAAAACACAACAAAACATAAAGAAATATTACGATCATCACGAATATATTTTACAGTTGAAATGTTTTTTATAGCATAGGTTATGTACAATTACTTGCATCTCATAGCTAAAACAAAAATGTTTTCTTGTTTTGAAATGGTGAGGTATCAAAATGTTTTCTTCAGCTGTGTCTGATGTTTTAAGTTTGTTTTTAACTATTTGAGTTTTTTTATTTTTATAGATAATTAGTACAGCAATATTGTTTATTAGTACGACACAAGTAAACCGTCACGCATAGAATACAGCAATTTTATGTGTTGGATCTAATCTTTTGCAAGAAATTTATTAAATAAGCAGTCATAGTTGGTATTAAAAAATGATACAGAATTCTTTTTCACAGAATTCTTTTTAGTAAATCATTATTTTTAATATCCTTTTAAGAAGTAAAAGAGATAGTTTTTCCTAAACTATTTATTAATTATCAAGTATAATCAACTAAAATATATTATTCGCCAAGAATAAAAACAATTCAAGTTACATCCATGAGATCTCAGTTTAAACTTTATAAAATTATTACAAGTTACATTCACGACAAACTTGTAATTTCATTATTTGTATGCTTGAAAAATAATGAGTATACTTCAAACTAGTTGAAAAAGATAAAATGAATTATTTTAAGGTAGTCTGTCTTTTTTATAGTAGGGGTTTGACAGTTTTTAATATTGTGATCTACACTTAATAAACTCAGATTTTGTAAAACAATGGTGGATTCATAAGCAGAATCAAAAACTTATTTAAACATTGTGTTTAAACAATAACTTAAGCAATATACAACGTTTTTCATTCAAGTTCTGTTTTAAGAGATTTAAAGTTTTATTTACAATTATTTTTTATAATTACCTTAGTCACAGTAAGGAACGAACTTCAAAAGATAGTATGTCTACTTAGATTCAACGAAGTTTTGGTTTATGTTTTACTTTTTTTAAACATCTTCTTAAGTTATAAGTTACGGTGAATTGTTTTCAATTTTACATGTTTAAATACTATTTTTAATAGATTGAAAATTTATTTTCTGATCTAAAAATCTTAAATGTGTTCATTAATTATCTTTAAAGCAATTAATTCTTCAAAATAATTAAAATTTTTATATTTTAAACGAAAGATCTATGTATCTCTTGTTTTTTGTTTTTGTAAAAGAATTAAGAAAGTTTTTTTTAAACCAATTTTATTACATGTACTTAGAAAAGAAAACTAGATACAAATAAAACTATTTTTTACGTTTGAATCAAGATCAAACTTTACTGTTTAAAAAGACCAAAATAGAACATTAATTCGAACGAAAATTTAACAAAACAAGACCAAATACATTGCTAAAGACACCTTTACACTCATAAAATATAGAAAAAAGCTATTCTAGTGAGATCAAATTGTGGTGGAGAAATAAAAGCTTTTAGTTGTTTTGGAAGCAATCGATTACGCTTAGGTAATACAAATTACTAGTTTAAGAATGTACAAAAGAAGGTATTGCGAAAAGATATATTTATAAAAGAAAACAAAGATTTAAAAAAGATAAATTATAAAATTAAAATTTACGAACTTTAAAACTGTAAGATTCAATAATCAAAAACTGTTTGTTATCAACTAATAAGGCAGTAAAGAGCTGTAAAGACTTTTATACTCCAGAGTTTTCTAGGCAATAAAATAATAGCTTAAAACTTGAAGTAGCTGAAATGAGTTAAGTAAATTAATTTACCTACTTGATTCATAACATTGGATCCGCATATTATTTTAAATTATAAAAGATTATAATATTTAATATCTTAGTTGTTTCAATAAGTTCTAACTGAATCCAGTGTTGAATTTAAAAAAGCAATACTCAGCCAGATCAGTAATCTATATCCTTTAATCTGATTAGTTTAAAAAAGAAAGAGAAATGTTTCGTAAATTAAAGATAAAAATATAAAAACTTTAGTGATCTTTTAATAAAAACGTGCATGATGCAAAAATTTATTTAAATTAAATGATTTTATGATTTAGTTTTTAAACAATTATTTTAAGTGATCTTTTATAGAAAACTAACAATTAAAACTTATAATAGGTCATATTCTACCGTGATTATATATTATATCAAAAAATAACAAAATATTGTAAAAAATTATTTTAAACCAAGTTGGTTGTACTTTTTGTATTGTCTTTAATCAACATTAATATAAATACGAAAAATAGTGTGAGAAATCGGCAAACACCTTAGTTTCATATATTATGATAGTACTCATAAACTGTTAAAAAATTCTACATTTCAAACTATAGAGTAGTATTAGAGTATTGAACGTGTCAAGGTAAATAAGAAGTATGTTGTGTTTATTTTTAATTATTAAAACGACCACTTCATACTTATTTCTAAATATAAAATCAGAAAACTGTAATAAAAATGCTGCAATAAAAAACGCATAGACGTTTTAAAACTAGATAATAAAAATTACGAGCTTTTATTCTTAGCACGAAGTAGATTTAATAGTTTTAAGGTGTTTGTTTCCACAACTAATTAGTCGTTCATAGCGTAAAAATTTACAATAAATCTCAGAATCGACAAAAAAATTATTTTTCATCAACGTCTTTCTATTTACTTTTTTCCAATTATTTCACATAGTTATTTAAATAATATAAATTACTCTAAACTACTTAAGTAGAAAAACATAAAGTTTGTTCAATTAGTTGACTAAAAGAGTACAATATACCAAGTAACAACAAAACATTTAGAATTTGCAAAATGTGTATTTTTAATAGCCTAGTTTTAGTTTGTTGTAGAAATGTTATCAAATACTTTGAGTAAGCAGTTAATTGTTTTCATAGAAAACAAAACATAACTATTTAAAATAATTACGTTTATAATATCACAAAAAAAAAAAATTTTTGAATGTTTCAGAACTAAAAAAGTTTCAATTAAAAGTAAAATCTATAATAACAAAAACATACTTATTTTTAATTTACGCTTATAAAAATCTGTACGATAAGTTTGAAAAAATAAATTTAAGGGTTAGGGGCTATAGTGATAGTAAATAGTTATATACACCTAATGAAAATTATCATCAAAAAATAAAATATAAATATGAAAAATAATAAAAAATAAAATTTAGAAAACTTATTAGCCGAGGGTAACGGTTAGGGGTAATAGTGATAGCAAAAAAAAAACTAAAGTTAATTAACATAATTTTATATTTTTTATATGTTCTTTTAAGTGAGCAAAAATGACCATCTGTGCAAAAATGTCCCCTCGCGCTAAATTAACGCTCATGCAAAGTTGTCCACTCGTGAAAAAGTAACCTGCGTGCAAAAGTGACACAGTGCAAAAAATCTTCGTGCAAAGAGTCATCCATCCGATTTATAAATAGTGTATTATTTGTTCATTACTTTGTAATTATTTTTTATGTCCTTATTTTTTTAAAGATGTCATTATATCTAGATAAAGCTATTTTCTTTAAAAACTAAATATAGGCAAAAGTTTGTTAGTGCAAAATGAAGCTCAACTTGAAAACAAATATTTTTTCTAAAAATCAATAAATTCACACTCAAGCGACAGACTATTGAATTTAGAATAGTTTACCGTTTTTAATTTGTCTAGATATTTCATTCCGTTTTAATAGAAATGTTTTAAATATTTGTTTTAAATAAACTGTTGAAAGATATATAAAAATCATCCATTATTGATAAGTAAAATCAAAAAGATTTTTGCTTTAGTTATGCATGAAGTACTAATAAAGATTTTAAAACAAGTAGAACATAAAAAAAAAATTCTTGACAACAAAAATTTTTACTAAAATTTTCCATTTCAATTATGAAAGAAGTGAAAAATAAACTTTTAACAATTTTGTAGCTGATTTTCTAAACAATATAGCATTTTTTATTCAAGAAAATGTGTAATGTTTAACATTGATAAACATTTCAGAAATATTACGAACTAAGATTTTTTGTTTTATTAATTACTGAAACAATACAATTAAATGTTATTAGCTTTGAAAGTAGGCTTTTAAAAGTGCTAATTTAAACGCTTTTAAATTATATTTAAGTTCGTATTTCTTACAGGAGTTTAGTATAATTTAAATAAGTAGCGCTTGATGTTTAGTAGATAATTATTTTGTTAAAAAAATATGTTGAAGCGAAAATTCTCAATTTTGTTTCTGGCACTTTTCATTACTGTGTCATTGGCATCAGAGTTTGAAATTGAAAGCCATAAAAGTTGTACTAATATAAATGATAAACCTACACAAATTAAAGCTACGGTTAGCTAATACATTCTAGTTTTAGTAGTTAATGTAGTTCATAAACATGTTCAAATGCCTACAATAGGTTATTTATATATTTATTCCATGATTACAAGTTACATCAACCTACGACAAACTTCATATCAAAACAGCAAAGTTTTTCAATACCTTTATCTATTTAATAAAAATAAAATGTTAAACTTTACAAAACAAAGATATAAAGATTTTTATTTTCTAAAAAAGTATAATACTAAAATAATATTAAGTTGTAAAGTACTTTAAAAAGTTTTAACTGTTTTTTTAATGCATTCCTAATTTTTGAACTTGTTAGAAAAACTAGCTAGCTTTACTTCATGTATTCAAAATAAAAGTTTTGATAAAGAAATAGTTAGTTTTAACACTTTTGATATACAGTATAATTACCACAATTAAAAAAAAAAGAAACTAACTGTTACTAACGACAGAAACACAGTATTATATTATCTGAATGTAAAACTGCTTAAACAGGTCTACTAATTATTGATAATTATTGGTAAATGAAATTCAACAGTTTTTTACGAATGTCATATTTCAAAGTTTTTGCGTTTTTTATTAAACGTTATAAGTTTATTTTTTATCTTTCTCCTATGTTAATTAGTTTTATTACGTAGTTTATTATTTTTCCTATATTTTTTATAAGTTTAACAACCAAATTTATAAACTGAACTGAACTTTTTACTCGCTCTTTAATATGGACCAGATTATTTCTCCACTCGATGAAAACCAATCTTACAATGTATGGACCTGTCGAGTTACTTACTTCTACCAATACAAAACATATTTTCTTTGGACTCTAATAGACGACACACAATACGGTGTCTATCATAAATACTTTGACAACAGATTTTGGCAGAATAATGTCAAAGTGAAAAAGGAAATATTTGAACAGATGACTTGGCACAATAGAAGTGCGGAATATGACCCGTGGTTTCTCAAGCATGAAAAGTGGACTAAAGATTACAAAATTACGAGTTACGAGGAAATGTGCGATTATTGGATTAAAAACAAAAATGCGCCTCTTTTGGGCGGAAAGATGGAACAAATTGTAAAAGTTTTTTTTTTATCTCTAATAATATCGCTTAAAAAACTTAGTGTAAAATAATTAAAATAGAAGAATGTTTTAGAAACTATTAAACAATTACAAAAGCATAATACAGAGAAGTTTTTTAAACTAATAAATTTATAGTAATTATTTTCAATAAAATGTGAAGAAATATCGGATAAATAGTACAGTCTCATTATAAAGGCTTCCAGAAGTTTTGTTTTTCACACAAAAAACACTAGCATTTGGCTCAGCACTATTTTTAATGAAAACTATAAGCATGAGTAGCTATTCGTATGAAAATAAAAGTCAATCAAAACGATGTTAACTGTTACTAGGTGTTTTTTTAACTTTTACAGGCAAAACTTGGTCGTCGACTGGCCTTCAAGAACGCGTTCACCACCTTTATGGTTGCGATTGCGGCTGGGGATTTTGGGGATGGTTCTGGCATGGGCAGAATTGTTTAACGTGGCATACCCAGTTTACTGCAACATTAACGAAAGAAACGCTGAAGTATAACACACAATCGAAGCAGATTGAAAATAATCCAAGTTGTCAGTGGGAGAATTTGAAAGACGGAAATGGCAAAGAAAGAAAGTTTAAACGGTCCTGCAAGACCCAGTATTCTGTTATCAGGTTGATTAAAGTATTGATATGATCGTAAGAAATAATTGTATCTAACTTTTTTTTCATTACTGCTGCAATAGAGTTTTTTCAAATTTCATCAAGTTTTGTCTTTAGGTCAAAGTTTTTCTTGTTATTTGATATATTTTTGTTACATAGTTATGATTTTTTATCAGATTCATCGAGGAAGAGAATGGAAAAAAAGTTGAACTTCCAGACAAAAAGGGTTGTTCCAAGGTTTGTTCATTAAAATTAAATACTGATGCTATACAGTTCGTGTTATTGTGCGGTTTACCAACTAAAATTATGTATCTATTATTTTGGCTAGTATCAGAATTATTAAAAATAAGCAATCTATTACCATTTTTATCTGTTGTTTTAGAAAACTAATATTAGTTATAATTATTTCTCTTTAGTTTTTCTTAGTTTTAATTTCTATTTACTATATGAGACTTTAACTATGTTTTTTTATCTATGCTGGACAAAACAATGCAGCCAGAGAACACTTTTATACAAATATTCAACAAAGAGAATTCACCTTTTATTTTGATTCCAAGTTTGGGTCTTTACTTGAGAAATTTCTGGTTTTGCAGTTATCGATTAAGGTATTTGTTTTAATTTTTTTAAACATACCATAAAAAAGTATATAATAGAAATTATTTTTTTCATACCGTAAACATTGTAAAAAGTTGACTTGGTTTTTATTGTTTTTTCATACTTTATACATATATTATTGTTTAATAATAAATACATACTCGGTGATTAAACTCTTTTAGTTTCTTTTAGATTTTATATATAAATACAGTAGGGCATCAATAAGGTACTCACTTAATCATTAAATTGAGTTTTTTTTTTCGAAAACTTAAATTCTAAAATTTTACAAAATAACGACAAAGAATCGTAATAAGACTATTGCAAATATAAGAAAATTGTTTTTGGTATTATTTGATAAATATGAAGTAAGTAAAAAGTATATAAATGGAATAGCTATTTTATATCTTGTGTGATAAGGGTAAAAATATTCTTAAAATTGAAAGGTACTTATTTGACGTAAGGTAGCCATTTTTGCCTGGATATAAGGTGCACACCTTAATGAAATCACTAACGTAGTGTTACTTAAAACTGTTTTTCAAATTTAAACGAATTAGTAAAGTGTAAAGTTTATACTGCCAATAAGATTTAGCCACAAATATTTATAAATTTGTAAAGTTCAGTAGTAATACTAGTTTTTTTAAGTTTAGTTTTGTAGTTTTACTTTATAAAAAAATAAACATTTAAAAACTGTAATGATAAAAAGACTTCAAAAGATAAAATAAGTTTTATCCTCTGTTGTACTTAACTTTTTAAACGTTTATAATTTCAAACTGATATAATTTTAGTTCGTGTCACCAAGAATACAAGACATTGCTATGTACTACAGACGGACATATTATTGCGACTAAAAAAGAATCTAAAGAGCTAAACGAAATAAAAAATTCTTTTTGTAAAAAATACTATATACTTTATTATTGTTAATTTTTTTTTACCAGCTGGTTCAAAGGATGCATTATAAACATATTTTTTAACACTAAACCTCGAAATCAAAACTGTACTACATAAGCAATGATAACAAGCTTTCTATTTTTTAAATTTTCCAGAACAATAAAACACAACACTTTAGCTAATCGACTTATACAGATTTTACTCTTAATTTTTGTATGTTCAATACTTTTAGAAATTGCTTAAAAATAAAACTACAATTTATTTTTGAAATTACGTTTACAATGCTTGTATATTTTATTTTAAACCAATTTTTTGTTGATTTGTTTAGTACTATTTTCATAGTTATAAATCAGCCATGGGCGTATCCTAATTTCATTGTTATTGACTTAAAAGAGAAAAGATGTGCTTTAAGTTTACTTGTTAGTTTTACATATATTTAATCTTCTTCAAAAAAGTTGTTTGTTATATGTTATCAAAAGTTTTAGTTTAACTACATAGTTAAATAAACCATAAATTTACAAACTTACAAATTTTGAAAGAAATGTTATCGTATAGTTTGAAATTTTCAAGATTATAATGACCTAAGAGTTTTTTAAGACCGAACATAATTGAATATATACTATGTTAGTTATAACTGTGGGTGTATAGCATTCTGGTAAAGGAGTTTGTAAATTCCGAAGGCGCTTAAATTTCTAATAAAATTTATATTGAAAAAAATTGTTTTTTATGCAATAAGATGGTACTTAATTACATTTAAAGGTCTAACTATATCTGATTTATAGGTTAAGTTTTAAGCTGTAAAAAATAAAAATTGTTATTTTTTTAGCCAATTTAGAAACTTTTTAAAAACTCAACAATCAATATAAGAAGGTAATATTAGAGAACTGAAGGTATAAACGTTACAGTTCCGTTGTTGGTTGTTATAAACGTTCATTTAATACTTACTTCTAAAAATAGATTCATCAAACTCCTATAAAAATATTGCAAAAAGCATTGTATAAAACATGTAAAACTATATAATAAAAAAATAAGAGCTATTTACTTCAAGCGCTAATTGATTTTTAGTTTTAAAGTGTTTGTTTACACGACTAATTAGTTATTGCATGCGAAAAATATACAACAAATATCAGAAGCGACAAAAAAAAGTTTGTCATGAAAATTTTTCAACTTACTCGCTAATTCGTAGTTTATAATGTTCTTTGAGTAGTGTTAACAACTTTTTTTGGCTTAGCAATTTTTTTTTACTTGAAAATTTCTATAAAGCTACTAAATATGTTTTACGCAACAATAATGTAAAACTTGCTTAAAAATATATAGATTTGTTAGTTCTATTATAATTAAGTTTAACTAACTTTTAATGAAAAATTTTAAATATTTTGGAAAGAAATAACATATTTCTTACTCTAAGGTTATTATTAGTGAAAAATAAAAAAATAAAACTTTGTAGCTATTTTGTACACTATCTTATAACTTGAACTTATCTTTGAGTACAAAATACTTTAAATCTTACTAAATATAAAATAATTTAACTTTTTTCTTAATGCAAAACAAATGCATAGCCTTCTTGCTTGGTATTAAAAGAAAAATATAAAAGTGTTCGATTTCTAACTAAACTGAAGTTTTTACGTTAGTAAAAAACAAAAAACTTCAAATCTAAATAATTAATTCAAAAAACATGTAATTGAGTAATTTTCCTTAGTTGCAGACATTATCATACTTTTGTTTTTTTAGGTAAGCTATAACTATCACTTTCTTTACTTATAAAATTACGTTCTTATCTTCTATAAATTAGCTATGTTCATTTTAACAACTTAAATTTTTGGTATGGGAACTTATCATATACTTTTTATTGCAATCAGAGTCTGAAAATAAAATAACCGCAACTGCACCAAAGTAAATAAGAATACTTAAAAGTGAATGCATCAGTTATATGGTTAAGTTTATTATATCTAACAAGTTGAATGGATTTCAATTTAAACGAAGTTCTTTATTAAAACTTTTTTTATCCCATAGTAATTGTTTTATAGTTTTATTAGTGTTAAACTTTATTAATGTCGGTCAAATACAGATTAAAAAAAAAATTCTTTATATATTTAGTTTAACTAATAATAAAAACCTAAAATTTACATTAATCATACTTGTAGTTTTATAACTTGTAGTATAACAAGCATAATTTATTTAAAACTTTACTTAAAAGGATCTAATTGCATTTACAGACTGTCAAATAAATAAAAAGTTTTAAAAGTTTTCATTAAATTACCAATTATTAAAACTCAACGAAACTTAGTAACAAGAAAGCAGTAAAAGTTTGTACGGTGTGCGTTTTAAATATTCATATTTTTAATTTGTTTTCTAAACATGTTTTGAACATTTTGTATTAGCTACAAGTTTTTTTTTTTTAATGAATCATAATATTTTTTAGTTATTTTGTACAAAAGTGTGGGTACAAAACAAATGTAGAACTTTTTTAAAACAGTACAGTTTCTATCAATTATAAAACTTCCAAATTAAAAATCAACATTATAAAATTTATCTTCAAAAGTCTGAAAAAATTAATTATCTGTATATCATTAGTTTAAAGTTTCTGTGAAAAATGTTATATGTTTGTTTAAGACAGAAAATTTTTAAATTTTTACATAAAAACTCATTGCGGCAAATTAGTTTTTATTGTTGAGAAAACAAAATGTGAAAACTCATTAAGTCGCTTAGTTTTGGCTGCTGTTCTTGCTTTTTTGAATATGTTTTTTTTAAGCATTTTTTCTCAAAACATAGTATAATGTGACTGATTTAGTTTTACAATTTTCGATTATTCATTTTTACGCCTATCAGTTTTTTTAGTACAAATTTGGTAATAGCCTAGCCTCATAATTCAAAACAAAATTTCTTTAGTTCTTAATGATTTAAATGCCCATAAACTAAATTTAGACCATGTTTTATAAATTTAAAGCTTTTTATATATAGAAAGTATTATTGTAGCTTATAACAAGAAAACTAAAACCTCAATTTACATTTTCATTGACTATTCAATGTCCACGATCAATGTCTAACTATATTTATATATTTAAAGAACAGTACTTTGTATGTACATTACTTTTTATTGGTTTTTGTTTTCTTCGTTTATCTAATTAGGTGTTTATAAATCATTATAACTCGGTAACGATAGATTTCTTTTTGACTTGTTTACAGCCAAATTAAAAAAAAATTATATATAAAGTAAAGCTCAGTTTAAAAACAAATGTTTTACTAAAACAGCTTGGTCAATATAATTTAAGTTAAGCAACAAATTTTTATATAAAATAAAATAATATAAGTTATAAATAATCAATTGAATTTTTTCTACATAATTTCCTTTGGTTTAATAGCGCTTTTTTAATTTTTATTTTAAACATACAATATAAATTTAAAATTACCCGTAATATTAGTATAAAATTTATACAAATAGCTACAGATTTTTTTTTTGTTATGGTTGTGCAAAAAAAAAAACTATTTTCTCAATAGTGGAATTTTTTAATTTTTATTTACAGAAAATTTTACAAAAAATTTACAAAAATTTTCCACTACAAATATAAAATGAGAGAAGTAATAAAAAAGTATTATAAGTTGTATGAAAACTTATTGCTAGTTTACTTTGAAAGTAATCAGTTTGTTTTTAACATAACTCTGCAGTGTTAAAATTAGTAATTACTTAGCATATTTATTTATTAAAACTTAGCTTTTTTTTAAAAGTGTAACTATCAACTTGATTCTTACTAGTGCAGTCTTATTGAGTAAAATTTGATTTATAGCAGTTAAATGTTTTAAAAAAAGTATGTCAAAGCAAAAATTTGAAATTTTGTTTCTAGCTCTTGTCATTGCTGTTTCATTGGCATCAGAGTCTGAAACTGAAAATAATGAAAATTGCTCGAATCTGAATAACGAATCTGCACAAATTAATGCAACGGTTAGTTTAATTCTACTTTTAGAAAAAACTTGCAGTTTTTGAAATATGTTCACACGCGTATATCGCAATAACTGTACATGTTTTGTTATAAAAACAAGAAACAGCAAACTCTTTAAACTCTCAAAAGAGTTTGTAACAAGTTTAAATGTTTCCAACACTATTTAATTTAAATTTAACCAATTGTATGACAAAACGATACATAATGGTATATTTTTTAATTAAAAAAGAAAAGATGCATTAGATTCTCTTTCAAGCTTTTGTCAAACAAGAAGACTTTTAGTCATTCGTTAAATATAACTTACAGAAATTTATTTATTAATTTTCTTTTGCATTGCTTTTTTATTTTTTGACAAACTACCTAGCTTTAATTTAGGTATCAAAAATAAAAGTTTTAAGCTAAAATTAGTAAGTATTAACACGTTTTTTTGGACTAAAGCTAAGAGTATACATTTTTATTCACATTACGACTATAATAATTTTAGATACTAAAAACTATATGGGAATTTAAAAAAAATCTATGTGTAAAATTATGACTTAAGTATGCATACACGGAGTTCTTGAGTTTTTTGTAAAAATTAATTTTTTTAGCCCACTTGCTCTATATATATAGACTAGTTTGATTTTGTGCATTTTTTTTTATTAAAAGGATGTTTTCATTTTGAAGTTTATCAATAAAAGTCATAAATAGTATTGAAAAATATACTTGCACTAAAATCCGTAATAGATCATTTCCAAAATCGATGAAAACCAGTCTTATGATGTATGGACCTGTAGAGTGAAATACTCCTATCAACTCAATACATATTTCGTTTGGACGCTAGAAAAAGACCCGGAATACGGTGTCTATCCTAAGTACTTTGATAACAGGTTTTGGCAAAATAATGTCACAGTGAAAAAGGCACTCATGGAAGAGATGACTAAGAGCAAAAAAGATGCAGAATACGACCCGTGGTTACTCAAGCATGAAAAATGGGCGAAAGATTACAAATTTACGAGCTACAAGGATATGTGCGATTATTGGATTAATAACAAAAATGCGCCTCTTTTGGGTGGTAAAATGGAAGAAATTGAAAAAGGTAAAGATTTTGCAAATGTATATTGTTTTTATTTAAGAATAAATATATCTATATTATGTTTTTAAACATAGAGCCGTAGTATAAAAAAATATTAACACTTTATCTGTAGTAGCATGGCTTTTAAACACTTGTTGTAATTTAACATGATTAAAAATGTTTAAGTAACCAATTAGCATTTATAATGCAGCTAACATTTGTCGTTTTTATATGAAAACTTTAATTAATATTTTGAGAAAAGTTTAAAAACAACTAGAAAACAGTTTAATCTTTTTTTTAAAGTCTCAGATATAACTTTTCATAAATAAAAATAACATTAGAAAACTTGGTTAAACACAGTTCTTAATAAAAAACATAAAATTTATTAGCTAATTGTACGAAATTAAATTTTACTATAACAACTGTTGACCGTTAGAATATTTTTTAAAATGTTTTTTTTTTTAATTTGCAGATAAAATTTGGTTGTCGACTGGTCGTCCAGAACGCGTTCACCATATTGCAGGCTTCGACTGCGGTTGGGGCAGTTGGGGCTGGTTTTGGCATGGGGCCAACTGTAAGTCCTGGCATGACCAGTTTACTGCAACTCTAACGAAAGAAACTCTAAAGTACAACTCCAAATCAAAGCAGATTGAGAATAATCCAAGTTGTTCGTGGGAGAGTTTGAAAGACAGAAATGGCCGAGAGAGAAAGTTTAAAAGATCCTGCCAGACACATTACTCTGTTATTAGGTTGGTGGATAACTTGACAAACCTTTTCATTTTTTAGAGATGGAGTATATATTTTTTTGTAATGGTTGAAGAGCTTATTTTCTTTTTAATTAAGTTTCGGCTTTAGGTCAAAACTTTGCTTGTCATTGAAAATATTTTTCGTTAAATACTTACCGAATTATTTTTTATCAGGTTTATTGAGGAAAAGAATAGTAAAAAAATTGAACTTCCAGACGAAAAGGGTTGTTCAAAGGTTTGTTAATTTATCAAGCATCAAGCAATATAGTTGATCGTAGAATTTAACAGCTAAAGTTGTATCGATTTAATTTTGGGTAGCCACAGTTTAATAATTTTTTATATTTGATAAATTCGATATGTTTTGTCGGAAATTAACTTCATTATTCACTTTTTAAGTCACTTTTTTTCATACTTCATGAGACTTTAGCAATAACTTAATTTAAGGTGGACGAGCTTCTGCAGCCAGAGAATACTTTGGTACAACTTTTCAACAAAGGGGATTCACCTTATATTTTTGTGCCAAAATTAGGTCTCTATTTGAAAGACTTCTGTCTTTGCGGTTATCGATTGAGGTATGTTTTAAAAATCATAATGCAACACATCACTAAAAATAAATAGATAAAAGTAAATTATAACAACAAATACAAATTGCAAGATAATAATTTACTTCTTTTTTTTCGTATTTTTATTCTTACGTTTACTTTTGTACGACAAAAAACTATATATTTTGATACAAAACTTGTTTTTCTTTTTAAAGTTCGGTATATAAAAACAGTGGAGACATTGATGAGATACGCAACAAATTTTTAAAGTAGTTTGGGACTGACTTTTTATGAACAAAAAAGTTATGTTATTTAACAAAGTAACAAAAAGTCATTTTATTATGACTACTGCAAATGAAACACAATTGCTTCTGAAAACATTTTATGAAATAAAGATAGTGTAAAATACTTATATTAACTAAAATTAACTATACATAAAAATACTTTAATATCAAGTGTAAAAAAAATAAAACTCCTCTCAAAACTGTTTTGTGTGAGTTTCTCGTAAAAGTTTTTACGTACGTTACGTTTTTCACGTAAGTTATGTATGTATTCCGGTATTGAGTTACATACCTTAACTTCATTAATATTTCAGTTTTACATTATTAACTTGAGAATCAAAAGGACGCTCATAAGTAAATAACATTGTAAAACATTAAGTTTTATTATCTTATGTAGTTTAGCAGTAATGTTTGTTTTGTTTAGAACTACTTTTGTAGTTTCATAGTACAGAAACTGTAATTTTAAAAAGAATTCTAAAACATTAAATGAAATTTCAACTTTATTCAATATAAGATTTAGATAAATTCTAAAACGTTTCTAATGTCTGAACGTCATTTTTTAGGTCGTGTCATCAAAAATACAAGACGCTTCTATGCACAAAAGATGGACATATCATTGCAACTAAAGAATATTCTAAAGAACTAAATGACATAAAAAATTCACTTTATAAACACTTTTATGGTTATTGTTAAACGTAAATTGACATTCAGTTATAAAATTAAAAAATGTGTACATTTTTGAAAATCAAATTTATAAATCCAAAACTACACTGCATATTAAATGATATCAAGCAATTTATTTTCACTGTGTTCTCAAAACAATAAAGCATATTTTTATAACTAGTAGACAAAATCAAACTTTATAAGATGAAAAATCTTTAAAATCTTTTTTTTTTGTCGACTATTTCTAGATAGTTACTATTAAAATAGCATCACAGTTTACTATTAATGTAAGTTATACAATACTTCTAAAACTTTATTCAAACCTTTTATTATCATTATTTTTTTACAGCATTTCTATATACAAATCCTAAAACCATTATTAGTGACTAAAATGAAACAATGTGTGATTTAAACTTACAATATGTGTTTTAATTTTACATATGTTTAAACTTGTTCAAAAAAGTAACTGTGAACAAAAGTTCTACTACTTAACTAAGTACACAATATTTTTACAAACATACAAATTTTCAAATAAAAGTTATCTTTTAACTTATAACTTTTATACCGTTTTGAGTTTATTATTAACTAAGAATTAAATAAGGATAAACATTACTGAAGTTTTAACAATAGAAAACTATATAAAACGTTAAATAGTACAGTATTAAATTTAGCTAAACTTTTATTTTTTATGTTAAGATATTTCTAGGTTAAGATTTAAGCAGGAAAAGTTTAAATCATTACTTTTTTATTTAGCTAAAAAACCTTCTAAAAGTCAAGAAAGTGATATAATAAGGTAATACTATAGAGTTCAACGTTTAAAGGTTACATTGAATTACATTATAATAATATTGTTTCAAATTTTATTGTTAAAGCAAATGTCTTATACTTATTTCTAAAGTTAATTAAGAATATTGTAACAAAAATGTTGCAAAAAATATTGAAGAAAACATGTTAAACTTTAAAATTAAAGTTTACGAACTCAAATTTTAAGCGCTAAATGTTTTTTAAAATTTAAATTGTTTGTTTACACAACTAATTAGTTCTTACATGCGACAAATATACAACAAATCTCAAAAGCGAAAGAAAAGAATTTCTCATGCAACTTAATCCAGCTTACTCGCTAATTTTAAGTTTATATTGTTCTTTAAATAGTCAATAAATTCTATTTGGCTTAGCATTTTATGTTACTAAGACATTTTTAAATTACCTATTAAAATACATTTATAGAATGATATTTTTTTAACTTGCAAGAAAATGGATTATATTTTATTTGTATTATAAATCAGTTTAAGTAACTTTTAAACAAGTTTCAAAAGATGTAGGATAATTCTATCATTTATTTTGTTCTTGGGTTTATAATCATAAATTAAACCTAACAGTTATTCTGTGCATTTTTTTGCAGCTTCAATTTATACTTATGTACAAAATACTTTAAATATTTCTAGTAAAACAAAAAAAAGTCAAGCAAAACACTTTATAATTTTATTAAAATGCAAAAAAAATGCTTGGCTTTCTTGTAAAAATTAATAATAAAAAGTTACAAAAATGTTTTATTTAAGTATTTACGTTAGTGAAAAACAAAAAGCTTAAGCTAAATAAACATATTATAGTTTTCAAGTAACGTGTAATTGAGTTATTTTCCTAAGTGCAGATTTTTTTTTAAGTTATTATTATCATATTTATTAACTAAGAATTTAACTTTCACCTTCATTCAAACAACGATGTTCATTATCACATTTTCCTTTTTTTTTTAATGACAATTTATTTTCAGAGTCGAATACTAAAAAAAAATAAAACTGTACCAGTCTAAATAAGGAATAAATAAATTGAATTCAACACTAAATGGTTAAGTTTCTTTTTTTATTTGTGAAGGTGGAGGTATTTTCTTTTAAACTAAACTTATGTGTATGAAAGCATTGTAACACATGATAAGTGTTTTATAACTTTATTTATTTTAATGTAAGTCGAAAAATTTTTTAAAGAATTTTTTTGCGTAATGACGAATAAAAACAGTTTATACATATTTTTTGTTGGAAGTTGCGCATTTAATTACAAATTTAAACAATTTTTATTTAAAGTTAAAAACAATCTAAATATTTCAGACTATCAAATATAGATAATA
This sequence comes from Thalia democratica, assembly GCF_965202585.1. Taxonomy (NCBI): domain Eukaryota; kingdom Metazoa; phylum Chordata; class Thaliacea; order Salpida; family Salpidae; genus Thalia; species Thalia democratica. The sequence continues at coordinate 5,066 of NW_028140459.1, read as the reverse complement.
GCCAAACTTTTATCATTAGCTATTTTTTTCTTTCTATGCAATAATTTTTAACTGAAGTTTTTAAGCGTTTACTTTTTTTTAGTGTTCAATAAACTTCTGTTAGTAAGTACAAAACAACAAAACCAGAACAACAATAAAATAGTAAAAACTTATACAATATTTATATTAAATAGTCAAAAACTGACATTTTTTTATAAAAATGGTTTAAAAACTTCTAATAACTAATTTAATATTATAATAGAACACCAAATATATAAACTTTTAGTTATTTCTTTTAAAATTATCAGATACAAAGTTTTTAATCAGTAAAATTTCATCAAAAATAGAGTTATAAAATAAAAACACATTTATCTAATCAATATAACTTATAGATATATTTACCAAATTATTCTGTTTTAATCGCCAGTAAAAAAAATATGTTTGTTTAAGCGGTAATCTTTAAGATACCGAAAAAAAAAAATACCGTGCGCCAATTTTGTTTTTGTTGTTGACAAAACAAAGTGCAAAAATTCATTACGTCGTTTAATTTGTCACAATTAAAGTGTGTTTTGTAATTTTAAAGTATTATGAAAAAACAAAGTATTTTACGACTGCTTTGGCTTACTTTTTTTAATAATTTTTGTTAAAGTAGTTTGTCTTAATCATTAGTAACTATTTATCTACTAACTAAGTAAAAGCTTAGATTTTAATAATTTAAAGCAAAACCCTTGCAAATCTTAAAGAAAGTCTGTTTGAGTACTCGTCAAATTAATTTTAAAACATTTTTTTTACTTAATGACTTGAAAGCTGTTTATATATAAAAACAAGTTACATCTTATAACAAAAAAAACTAAAGTCTCACTTATGCTGTCAATTGAGTATTCATTGTAACGAACTTTATTTTAATCATAAATATTTATTATATTAAGAAACCGTAACTTACTTGTTTGTACTTTATTTTTTTCGTGTTTTAATAGTTTTCATTGCATTTGGGTAGGTATAGATCTTTTTGAATTATAAACCAGGAAAATTATTTGAATTTTAATACATAAATAAAGCCTAGTTTTAAAACAAAATGTTTGAATCAAAAAAGAAGAATTAATATTTTCTAACTCAATCAACGGATAACCATGTATGTTTTAAATAAGAAATATTGATAAAAGTTTTCTAGTTTTGCTTTTTGCTTGTTTTAAAAGCAAAATTTTTAGTTTGTTAAAAAAAATTGTTAAAACATTTTTAGGAGATACTCACTAATTTTAATTTTAAATAAAAACAAAACTTTGTTTTTTCTTTAGTTATGCATAAAACATGAAACATATTTGTTTCTAGCACTTTTCATTATTATTACATTGGCACCTGAGATTAAAAATGAAAACAATGAAAACTTATTAATCTAAATAACAAACCTGAACAAGTTGAAGACACAGTGAGTTCACTCATTCTACTTCAAGAACATATAGAAGTTTAAAAATATTTTTAAAACGTAATAAATATATATGTTTTATTATAACAAATAACAAATAGACTTAAGAATTTATAAAGGAAAAGATAATTTTCTTTTTTTATTTTCATGTTATTATAGCAAAATGTATGGCAGAACGATACACTGAGGTATAGTTTCCAAATGTTAAAATAAAACAATATCAACCTATTATAAGTCAAATAGTTTAGTTTGAAGCATTTTAGTAATTAAATTGTCCTACCAATGATTTTTAAACAAAAAGAGTTTTAGTAAACTAATTATTTTTATCTACCAATCATCATGCAATTTAGATCATTGCTTATTTTTGAATTCGTCAGACAAATAAACTACCTACACTTTAGGAATTCAAAACAAAAGCTTTAATAATTTTTAACATTTAACTTTTTTTACTAGTATTTAAAGTTAAGAAAGTCACTTTTTAATTAAAAATTTTTAGATTAAAGTAGAATTACCGATAATCAAAAAAACGTGTTTACTAACTCAAAACAGTATCAGAAAAGCTACAAGTAAAGACTGTTTAAAATGTTTTTACAAAGTTTTAATAATTTTTAAGATATTGAAAATAATCGTTTCATACCTGTTGCGAATAAACTACGATATTCTATAAATTTTCATTTAGTTTTTAAGTTTTTTATGAAAAGCTTTATTTTTTTTTTGCATAATTGATTTTTATGTAGACTGATTTCTATCGTTTTTTCTTTAACAAGTTATTTGTGTTAACTGTTTTTTAACTTAAACAGTCTAATATCTTAACTGTACTGAAATTTTAGTTGCGCTTTTTTTCAAGAAAAGATAAATCTCCACACACTGAAAACTAATCTTATAGTGTGGACTTGCCAAATAATTTACTTCTATTAGTTTGAATTAAATCATGTATTCTTTGGACTTATACAGACACTGGTGTACTATTGGACTACGCTCAAGCATGGCGATATTATTTAGTTTAATTGGATACTACTTGATTAAAAAACAAAACGAGTTATTTTAATAGTTTTTAATAGATTTCACTAAATGTCTTTTCAAATCAGAATGAAACAGCATATTAAACATTAAAAAAAGTATTTAAATATCTGTAAATAATATTTTATTGATAAAAAAATGAAAGAAAAACATTAAAAGTAAAAAGGAAAGTGTTTTAAAAACATGGAGATATATAATAATAAAATAGTGATAAAAACAATAATTAAGATAATTTTAACCATAACAATAATATATTGAATTCAATAACAGTAAGAATAATACTAGAAATATAATTTTGTTAATATTTGAATATATGTTGTTTATTGAATAAAATGTAAAGTGCTCAAAACATTTGGTCCTAGGACTTGGTGCACGAGGAATCTTTAGATTACCGAGTCGCATACAATGGATACATTTAAAATTCTTGTCCCCGAAAATAACATTCTAATAATACAAAATAAAATAAAAAACAAAATAAAAACGATAATAAATAATAACAATAAGTATAATATTTATATCAATAGAAATAATAAAAATAATTGTTACAATACTAAGAGAATTTCTAATTATAGTGATAACAATGAAAACGAAATCATCAATAACAGTTATATTTATAGAAAATAGTGTTAACAACAATAATATTATGATTAGTAATAAATAACACAAATAATAACAACTGACAAATAGTATGAAAACAATAATATTAACAATAAAATGATTAAAATAATGCAAATAAAAAATTGAAAATAATAATAATAGTTATAACAATTTTTAAGAATTTAAATATAAAATACAACAGTACTAAGATTGAAATAAAAGTTATATTATTAGTATTATTTAAAACTGTAATGTCTTTTTTATTATAAGCTATTATTGTACTAAAATCATAGTAATTTTGACATGTGTTAATAACATTAAAATAGTTTTACTTATTGTATGAATCAACAGTCATACACTAAACACAAGCATTGCTTGATCAGCATTACAGTAATATTGTGAATAACAAGCTTCATATCTCAGTCGTGCAATCATGAATTAATATTAGCATTACTATATTGTTTATTGTGCAATGTTGGACTTAGGCATCAAAACCTAAGTCACTTAAACAGGACTTACAATGAGAAAAATAAAACTAAAATATAATATATTAATATTCAATAAAAATTAAACAAAGTTAAATTTATAAAGAACTCTTAAATAAGTTTAAATTTATTTGCTTGATGTAAAAGGCGATAACTTAGTACATACAAACATATGTTTAAAATCTTAATAAAAGTAAATTAATAGTCTGTTAGAGGGGAGGCGTAGGTAAATAAAACTAATAAATGTTACAAATAGAAAAATGAAGAAATAAGAAGTTAGATAACTTAGATAAAGAAAATGTTATAGCAAATTTTTAAACTTATTTTTCTCTGTTGTTTTTGTGGAAAGTTACTGATTGCTACTAATATTTGTACTATTTAAATTTAAAAAATTAGTCATAAGCGAAAATGTTCCACCCTCTCATACGATATGACCTGCTGTAACACCTTGTTACAAATAGTCTTTCCTCTGTGGAAAAATGAACCTTGCCACTGATTGTTGTTAAAAATAAGTATACATTTTATTTTTCTATTAATTCCTCTTAAATGACATCTATTATAGGAAAAACTAAATAAATGACTGAAAAATTTCTTATATTTGACATAAATAACTTTATTAATCATAAATAAATCGAATTCCCATCTTTTATGTTCTAGAGACTTCAATCCATGATTAACTAATCTATCATTATATGATTTATCGGATATGATTTCATATAAAGAGGTGAAATTTCGTTGCACAGACTTAATTTTATTGTTTCGTTTTTTAAATAGGGTGACCAAATTAAGTATCGTATTCAAGCTTAGACGAATGTATATTTTAAGACGTGTTGGGTAACCCTGATCAGGGTAAGCTTCGATTTTTCCCAAATTGTACGTAAGACCTTATTTTTTCATATGAAACAACAGATAAGCAAGTGTAAACTACCCCCATTTAAAAAGTTTTAAATTCGCTGTCCTAACCTTAACTAGAGCTGTTTTAGTAATCAAATTTAAATGTTAAAACTTATTTCATGTTAACCATAAGCATTTATTGTTAAACTAAACCATCTCTTTTATATCGAAAAATAATTATTTAGAATAAATTAAGGCAACTGACGGTCCGTGGTGTTACTTGAGGATTTAAGACACAGTGCAGAAATATCTAACCCGTTATATTATTTAAATTATAAAAAATAGAAGATGTAATTCTTTAAAACGGAGACTTTTTTAAATACTTTTAAACTTGCTGTTAATACTTTAAGTTTAAAACTACTAATAATATAACTATTAAAAATTACCAACTTTGACATATAAAATTTAAAAATTGTAAATTTTTAAGTTTTGACAATTTTATAGAAAAATTTTAACATAAAATGACTATTTTTTTTATAACAAAAATAATTTCCGTAAAAATAATATATACACTAATTAAAACGAGATATAAAAGTTTTAAAATAACATATTAGCAATAGATGTCTAAAAAACAATTGTCTAAGTGTATTTTGTCTTTGTATCTACTAGCGAGTGTCGATATTACAACTTTCTAAATATTAATTTTTTGAATGTTGTCGTTAGACCCC
>NW_028140458.1:0-26065 GCF_965202585.1 Thalia democratica | reverse complement strand
AATTCGCAATTTCCCAACCCCAAAGTCTGCCACAGATATACGTAGCTGGTTTGGTCTGATAAATCAAGTCGCAAATTATGCCAAACTTTGTAAAGTCATGGCGCCGTTTAGAGATTTTCTTAGTCCAAAATGTAAGGTTATGTGGACAGAAAAATTAAACCAATCATTTAATGAATCAAAAGAGATAATCATTGACGCAATAAAGAGCGGTGTTCAAATTTTTGATCTTGGGAAAATGACTTGTCTTAGACCAGACTAGTCAAAGCAAGGATTGGGCTACTTCCTTATGCAGAAACACTGCAAATGCAATAGCCGGTTACCAGATTGCTGCACCACTGGCTTGAAAGTGACGCTTGCAGGTTCAAGGTTTCTGAATGGGGCAGAAAAGAATTGTGCTGCCATAGAAGAGGAGTCGCTTGCTATTGCTTGGTCATTAGAACAGACAAAGTATTTTACTAAGGATTGCGAAGATCTTGTGGTTGTTAAAGATCATAAACCACTAGTAAAGATTTATGGTGATCGCACCTTAAACGAAATTCAAAACACGCGCATTTTAGGCTCAAACAACGTACATTACCATGGCTTTTTCAAGTGCATTACATGCCAGGTAAAACTAATCAAGCGGCAGATGCTACATTAAGTTATCCAAGCTTAATTAATGAAATGAATTCACATGATAGTGATTTGACTGACGAATCACTTCTAATTGCTTCTTTGAGTAATGAAGTATGCCTTTCAATGGCAATCACTTGGGAGGAAATTGTAGAAGAGACACTAAATGACAAAGTATTTTCAATAGTATCCAGGTGTATTGAAAAAGGTCGAAGCTTGAAATATGATGAATCTTTGTCAGCGTATTTTAGATACATAATGCATTGTACTTAAGTGATGGAGTTATACTTTACAAGGACAGAGTAGTAATCCCCGTCAGTTTACGATATCGGGTCCTCAACAAGTTACATTCGGTGCACCAAGGAGTCACATCAATGCATAATCTTGCCCAACAGATTGTCTTCTGACCTGGTATTAAACAAGACATCGAATCAATTCGGGCCAATTGTCAAAGCTGCAACCGTAATTCACTTTCTCAACCATCATTGCCACAAGAAGCATCTGATCCTCCTACAAACCCTTTTGAAAAAATATTTGCGGATTTCTTCTAGTTTGCCGGTAACAATTTTTTGGAAGTTAATGACAGGTTGTCGGGTTGGTCAGAAATATTTTCCACACCCAGCGGAACCTCTCAGGTAGGTTCGCGTGGGTTGATTAAGTGCCTCCGAGATTTGTTTTCCAGGTTTTGAGTACCCGAAGAAATAACAAGTGATGGTAGACCGGAATCTACGTCCAGTGCAACAAAGGAATTCCTTAAAACCTGGGATGTTACGCATCGAATATCTTTAGCCTACTATCCAAGATCAAACGGTAGAGCGGAAGTAGCTGTCAAACAGGCAAAAAAGTTGCTAAGATCAAATGTTGATGCTTCAGGAAGTCTGGATAATGACAAGTTTTTAAGTGCGATGTTCCATCTGAGAAATACTCCTGATAGCGATTGTCAAGTGTCTCCAGCCGAGATTATATATGGACGTCAGCTGCGAGATAATTTCTCATTTCTGAACAAGCTTGACAAATTCTCCAATCCTAATGTGAGACGCATGTGGAGAAAAGCATGTAAGCTTAAAGAAGAGGCGCTCCGTACAAGATTTGTTAAGAATTCCGAAGTACTTAACCAGAGAGCCAGGAGTTTGCGACCTCTTTATGTTGGCAGTAGTTGTCTACTACAGAACCAGAGTGGCACTCATACACGTAAATGGGACAGAAGCGGAGTGGTAATGGAGGTGCTTCCACAAGATCAGTATGTAGTTAGAGTTGATGGTTCACGGAGACTTACTCGGAGAAACAGAAAGTTTTTAAGGATGTACAGTCCAGCCTCAACAAGCATTGAAGCAAAAACTTCCCATGGTTGGAGCGGTAATCTACCAAGCTCACATGAGTGTAATGTTGGTCATAAACGTCCTGGTTCTACTGTAAAGATTACAGAGAATTCCAATTGTGCCAATACTGGTAAAACCAGTGAGGTTGAAGCGGATCATGGAGAGGTTGAGGAAGAGTACATTTCTACTCCTATAGTTCCCAAAAAAAAAATAAGGTGCCACTTGCTTTGCGTAGGTTAAAAGACTTCAATGCGCCAGGTAAGCTTGAGAGTGGAGTACTCCAAAGTAGAAATCACCGTAAGTGAAGTCTGTTCGTTTCTGTTTATACAAAAGTTGGTGCTAAGTGTTCAATTGCTGCTGTTAGTGAAGATTGCTGAGCTAGGAAGGATTCAGCGTGGAATTGCATGAATTTGAATTGTTTTGGTTTTATTTAGTGCGTTTTATTGCAGTTTTTTTTTTTCAGATAAATCCCGTGTTCAAAGATTTTTTTATTTTATTTAAGTCAATTAAGCTTTGTTAATGCTTAAAATTTAGTTTCATCTTAGTAAACTATTTTTGTTACTTGTTTAAATCCCCTCTTGATGAGCTATGTCAGTGCCTTAAACTTGTTATTATCTTAAATTAGCTGGAGGGGATGTAGAATAATTAGACTATCGCTCATTTCTAGTGTTTATATTTATACTTGTTTTCGCTTCAGATTTTACATTGTTAATAAATTATTAAACTAAATTGACAAGGAGTTATTCTTCAAGGTTTTAAGGAAAAATTAGTTTATGATTAAAGTTGTTGTTTTTTTCATTTGAAACTATAAGGTGCAAATATTCAGACACTAGACAATTCAGCTTAGTTTACTTATTAATAGAAAAGAATCTTATTTGTAAATTTCTTTAAAATATTTTGTTATTCAACCTATTTATGTGAAAATCATGTTCGCCGAACAAAAGTTTTATAAATAAAACCTAATTTTGGTTTAGGATGTTAAAAAAAAATTCAATTATTTTGAGTTTTTTATTTACTTGAACAATTACAAGTTATTTAGCAATATATAAGTTTACAGTAAACACAAATAAATAACTTTATATTAACTTTTTATAAAATGAATTTTTTTGTTTAAAATATATCCAGTATTAGAAGATACTTGTTATACCATTTTTTAATTCAGTTAAATTCATAGATAAATTCTCTAAAAATTTGATTGCACAATTTTTAGAATTAAATAGTTTTGAATAATGAATACAAACCTAATTGTATCAATTAAAAAGTCATGCTCGAAAAATTTAGGCGATTTGTTTATAGTATTGTGGCAAGTGTGCCCTGAAGCAGAATTTCAAAATACTAGTGTTACAGTGTTGCTTTTCCAAATGAACAACAACCAGTTTGTTGATTTTATCTTAAAATTTCATTGTCGAACACTTGTATGACCTTTTATGACTAAATTTTAACAAATACCTTCTTAAGTATGACGTTTTATGATATAAAAATGGTATAAAATATTGTTTCGAGTTTTTAAAACAGTATAACTAGTTATATTTTTTATTTTAAAGTATGTGTTGATAGTTGTAAAAATTTAATATTTTGTATATATTATAATTATTTAAAGTATTATTCATTTAAATTGTATTTTATTTTATATGTATCTTTTTTTGTTTTAAAAGTTCCTTTAGAAATACTTTGCAATATTTTAAAGCCAAAACTGTTAAATAAAATTTGGACATCATTTTTTGAAATAAAATCAAATGAAAACTTTTAAAGTTTGTTATTTAGCAAATCATGTAATGTGGAGAACTAAAATTTTGTTTTTATGATTAAATGTGTTTTTTGAAGAAAGAAAATTTAAATTTTAATATGTATTACTTTCATGTTTTAACATACTAAAACTTAGTTTAGTTTGATACTTACAACTTTTTTAGCTCAGACTAACTGATTTTTTTCAATATTTCTTTAATTACTAAGGATTATGTTTGGTTTTTTAAAAGTAAGGTCTATAATAAAATAGCTATCATCAATTAATGAAGAAGATATATGATTCATGCTTTTTTTTTATCTCTTATGAAGTCATTTATTTTACAATGGAATTTAACAATTGAAAGTAGATATTAGTATTATTTTAATTAAGTTTTAGACAAATAGACTTTTTTCTAATATTCTTATTTGTCCAAATATGTTTGCTTATCCAAATGAACGAAAACAATTTTGTTAATTTTAACTTAACATGTCATGGTTTAATAATTGTTAGCCTATTGCTGACTAAATTTTGACAAATGTCTTCTTAAATCTGAAGTTTTATGAATTATAAAAATGTAAAAATAAAATTTTTTGAGTTTAAATAAAAATACAATTAATAACTTTTTTTTATTTTAAAGTATGTGTTAATACCGAGAAACTAAACTCTTTGTATATATTATAATTGTTTCACGCTTTTTAAACATTATTTTAGCATTTAATTTAAGTGTACTTTATTTTATTCATTTATTATTTTAATTTAAAAGTTCTTACAAAAATACTTTTTTATATGTTTAAAGCCAAAACTGTTAGATCGAAATTGGACGACAGTTTTGAATATATTCAAATGAAAACTTTTTAAAATTGTTATTTAGAAAATCTTGCAAGTTTAAGAAGTTAAATTTTGTTTTCGTAATCTATTTTGATTAAGAGTTAAAATAGTGGTTATAAGTGATTAATAGCAAAATAAATAAATCAGTATTGATAGATATAGGTAAGTTTTAGGACAATATTTAACAAAAATACAACTAAAATAATGTAAGCATTTACGACGAAATTGAATAAAACCAAAAATGTTTAAATAATAAAAAGGACGACTTGAAAATCATAAAATAAAAAAACTAAATAAATTTTTATTAAATTAGGACGGTTTCAAGTTAGGACAGCCAGCTCTGTTGATTCAGTCACTTATCTCTCTTAGACTCTGCGAAGGCAATTCATTCCAAGTTACATAAAATACATGCTTCTGGCGAATTCTAAGGGGGGCTATTGCATATGGTTTATACCTGATTGATCATGAGATGTTGCTGTGATTAAATGGTTTCATTATATGCGCTTAAAGCTTGATTTTGGCTTGTTCTATCTGGTCTTGAAATAAACACCAGTGGACACTATTTACTCATTAGTTATAATGTGTAATAAAATGGTGCCTTTAATGGTTCCTTTTTTTAGGCATATAACGTTAATCAGACATTGGGTAGTACTTTTGCAGTTGCTGAGTTTAGCAGTCGAACTTAAATTGGATAGCACTATTGTATCGTGTGCTTAGATCAGTGGTCTTAAAACTAGTAAAAATCCACATAAAACTAGTAAATCCTGGACACTTAACTGCAATAAAATTTTTGTGTGTCCCCAAATTGCATTGCTAGCGGTAGAACACGTAAATAACTTAAACTTTCATACAAATAGCCAATTTTGTCCAATATTTCAGCAAAAATGTAAATATTTTGAGTTTATTTTACTTCACCTTAAGGATAAATAATAATTGTTATTAGTTTTATTTCAAAATTGTAGATTGAACTTTGAAAATTTCCACGAGTTTACTTCATACCTACTATAAAAAATTACAAAAATTTAAAATTTGAATTTTTATAAAATACAAACCAGTTTAGTTGACATGAGTTTGAAAACGTTTAATACAAGTATAAATTATCTTGAAAGACCTTTGTTTGTTAAGTTTTAATTATATTTTATAAAGAATAATATCTTTATTACAAAGTTGAAAATTCTACAATAAATAACTCGCAAACTAAGACATATTTGAAGTTTTTTGTAGTACTAAAAATTGTTTGGAATTTTAAAAATCAAACTTTTGTTAAAACTATGAAATGAAAATCAACCTTTTTTTTGAATCTTTTATATTCTTTGAATGAATTAAAGCTAGTATAACATTTCTGAAAAATTTACACTTTAAACTATAATATTTAATATAAAGCAAACTTTTTAAAACATATTTATTAATTTTGTTTTTCTTGTTAGTGATTAGTCATTTTTTTACTAAATGATTAAGCAATAACCTTAAAAACAGTATTTTGGTAATTTTAAGACATTAAATATAAATATTCGAGCTAAGGCAGACAAGTTTTTTGGTAAAAATAACGAGTTTGACTAGGCCTTATAAATTCATTTAGAACTACTGTGTATTGATAAGTGTTTTTAATTTTTCACTAATCTATGCAAATTGCAAACTAAAACCATAAATATTTTTGATATTCAGCTGTATTTATACAAAAAGACTATAAACATCTTATTTAACTTCAGTAATTGCAATTTAAACTTACTTTTAAAGTTTAAAGTAATATAAAATATATACTAAACCTCATGCTAAAGTTATTATATTATCTTAATAATATATTTTTGTCTATCAATAAATAAATTTTGTTTTCTATGGATTTCTGTTAATTTTCTTTAATGTTTCTGTTTACAAACTAAATATTAAAAAAAAAGATCTCAGTTTAGATTTTAATAACTTGATGCTTAAACTATAGTATTTACTTTATAAAAAAGTTTCGAGGTATAAGCTTAGTATTAGTATAGCAAATATTTGACTTAAAATAGGTGTTTACTTTGAAAAAGGATATGATTTAATGCAAGAAGAGGGGCAAAATTATTTTACGACACAATTTATAAAAAATATTTAGCTTAAAATTCAACGCTAGAATGTTTGTTTGGAATCTAATTCATATAAACTGTCTATTTGCTTTATAGATTAAATCAGCAAGGTACTTATTAAAACGATTTTCTTGATTACTAAAGCGTGTATTTTTAAGTTAAAACAAACAAAACATTTTTGCTTCAGTTCTCATTTGGCAACAAACTAATAGGATTTTGACAGTTTTCTTAAGCAGTCTTTTTTAAAGAACAGTGCAATTCAGGTTCACTAGAAAAAATAGTTTGTGAATCAAGTTTTTTTTTCAGTTTCAAAAAAAATTAAACAAGCGTGTTTCAGCTTTAGTCTTTCAAATTATTTTAACTAGTCTTAGTTATCTTAAAAATGTGGCAGACGTGTTTGGTAAAAGACTACACGTTCATACAGGGTAGCTGACAAAGTTGCACGAAAGGACAAAATTACACGAGTCCACAAAATTGCACGAACATACTTTCGCGCGAAGACACTTTTGCATGAGCAGACAATTTTGCACAAAGACATTTTTGCAAAGGTTGAATTTTTTAAAAGTTTCTTCTTAATTTTGTTATTAACTTTATAATTTTTCAATTTCTATCATTTTCCCTATCCCTTACCCTCGTTTAGTAGCTTTTTTTATTCAATTTTATTTTTATTTCTGTTTTTATAATGATTTTTATTAGTTATTTATTCATTAATATTTTTATTGTCACTGTCACCTCTAACCCTTACCCACGGTCAGTATTTTTTTTCGTTTTATTTTATGATTAAGATTATCTTTTAGTTTTTTATTTCTGCTTCATTTTCTTTAATTTTTTACATTCGTACAAAAATGTAACTCTTGCAAAATTGAGCTTTGGTGCAAAATTTTCAATATACAATATGCACAAACAATGCTTGATCTAATATTTTTATCCAGTACCTAAAATTATCCAGTAATATTATTTATCCAGTACCATTAAAAATAAATATCAACTTACTTTTGGCATTTGCTGTATAAGTAAGTAATATCCTTAATTTTAAAAAACGAGAGAACTATTTTTTTACTTTAGTAACATGAACCTAAGTAGAAACATTTATCAAAAAATTATCGGAAGATATTAATTAGATTCGAATTATACAAATAAATCAAAACAAATATATAAACTTATACGCATTGATTTAATTGTAAGACCGTCAGGCCTAATGGATAACTTTTAAACTTTTAAATGATTTTTAGCCGTTATTTCTACTCACATACAAAAAAGTATTTCTATTAACTTCTGAAATATTTTAATAACAACAAAAGATAAAGAAATCAAATAGTAAACAAGGTTGTGCAAAAGAAAAACTTAAGTTAATTTTTTCATATTATTTTCTAATTGTTTATATACTTGTAATGAAGTTTTCAGTTTTGTACAATTACTTTGTTAGTCGTTATACAGTAATTAAAACGTATACAACATGTTTTTCTAAAGTATAACTACATTTTAACTATTTTTTATTATTTTTTGCGTGTTTGTCGTTTTAGTAAGATTGTTATTGCAGAATCGCAGTTTAATAACTTGTTTAGAGGTGAATCCGAGTAACTGCAGAACTTTGTACCAAATACATTTTTTTCATGTAACTCTTAAATTTAAGTTCATTCTTCTATTAGGTCTGTTTAAACAATACTTTTAACTAGACATTAGTTTACGCACCTAAAGTCAAAGGATTAATCGTAAACTTTTAAAAAACAAACTTTTATTTTTGTAGATAGCTCGTTGCCAAACATTTTTCTATCCCTGCTGTCTAAGTATAACATATGTAATAGTAAAGTGTTATAAACAAATGGTGTTGATAAAAAATAAAAGTTGTTTTGTTTAGAGTACTTGAAAAATTTTATAGAATCATGACGTAAAATTTTCAAACAAAATATTTTTGATGAAAAATAGTTTTTGTGCATTTTGAATAGAAACTGGTATGTTTTTGGTAAGTAAGCAATGCTTAAAGAAAATACTGACAATTTTGATAATCTAGAAATTGAAAATTATCTAAATGATAATGATGTTGTTAAAGACTTATTCATAAAAAATCAAGTTCTCAAAAGCACAAAGGTTCTAAAGCTGTTGATAAAATGAAATGTAAAAACTGTTGTAAGTGGAAAAAAGTTGAGAAGTTTAACAGCTTAGTTCTTTCAGATGACAGTAAATATTTCATAATAAAGTAATATAAAATTTTCAAATTGTGGAGACAAACTATATCAAAAAGCGACACTTAAAACAAGAAAGAAAAATAAAACAAATAAAAAATACGAAGCGATTAGTAACAATAGTGAAACTGATAAAACTTCTAAATATCTGGATGAAACAAACTTAAAAGATTATTTAAACGATTTGTACAAAATTCAAAAATATGTTGAGATGTTTAACAAATAAAAACAAACAAACAAACAAACAACCACAAAAAGATCAAAGTGTCAATGCAAATATAGCACAAAATGTTTGAACGAAATTCTGAATGTTTGCACGAGAAATAACAAAGGTAGAAAAAATCCTATGAAAATAAAAACTCTCCACAAAAACTACACGAGGCTTATTGCAATGAAAATAAACCCGAAAAAAACTCAATTTCTTTGCTTGTGGTAAAACACTGTCGTTAAACTGCATTTTGTAAACATTAAACACATTAGACAAAACAAGTGGGTTTTAAGTGATTATGCAATTTTAGAGCTACCTTAGTTTATATTTTAACTTGTATTTTATTCTGTTTTAGTGTATACTTTAAGAATATTGTTTTGTATAAGTACTAAATAAAAACTTTCAAGTACTTTAAACAAATTTACAGTAGATATACTGGCCAGTTTTTAAAGCTGATACTAAACTTTCCGATTTTTTTTCGTTAAAAACAAAAAAGGTCTCAGGCATAACTAAAGAAAGTTTTACACTTAAACTATTAATCAATTAGTAATGATAGTTTATTTTTGAAATAAACTATTCAGTAAAGAAGTAAACATTATTGTCGAAATCGTTAGTACCTTTAATTGTTTATAAATAAAATCATCAAATATAAATATAACGTTACTTGTAAAAGTCTAACCTCAAATTGTTGTCTATTGTTTATGTTTCACTCACGTATTATGAAGTAATAGAAATTTAGAATAAGTAAAATACATTTACTTTAATAAAAGAAAACTATATATTTACTTATATTGCTGAAATGCATAATCTAATTTAAAAAACAAACAAACTGTAAAACAAGTTTTTTTTTTAATAATCAGTTTGTATTATTTCAAACTATAATTTCTTAAATGACTAATTTGTTTTTAAGTCAGACTCAGTAATTTGTTTAGTAAAAACTACATAGTTGATTATTTTAATAAACTTTTTTTAAATTTTATCAGATAATTCAGTCGAAAATAACTCAAAGTTTCAAAACATTATTGTCTATCAAAAATATATATTGTTTCTACTTTAATTTTTTTCAACTAGATAAGCTTTAAAAGTTATAAGTTCAAACCACCACAGTTTCAAAAAATACTTTCAAGGTAAACTTTGTAAATTTTGTTTGATAAAACAATAAAAAACAAATAACAACACTATAAGTTTAAACTATTTCTTTTTTTTTTTGTTTTTAAGTTTTTTTGCGCTTAAGTCCTAGGGTTAAGACATACTTACTATAAAAACATTACTGCTTGTACGAAATTAAAACTTTGTTAGACAGTATTCTTTTAAAAACTTTAAACAACTTTCTTTTTGTACTTTTTAAACTACGTAATCAAAACAAGAGTTAGTTTTATATAGTTATAAACGATTGTTTTAATTTAATGTCCAATTAGTTAAAAGCTAAAATAAACGGGTTTAAAGTTATAATTTTTCTAAGTAGATATTTCAAAATATTAAACTAACTAACAAAACTACTATTCTACTGTTACATCTAACAAGGTTTGTGTGAGTAAAGTAGATTAAGCTTCATGATAAAACAAAAAAAATATATTGAAAATCAAGTTACTTTACTACAATAGCTAAACAACGTTAAACTTTTTTAAATATTTTTTTGTTTGTTAAAAAAGGCGTCGGCAGGGCATTTCTAAGTCTTTAATCACGTTATAATTTTAAACATTACATAGACTTTATTAGTTTATGAAGAGAATTAATACAAATACTATAAAATAAAAAACATATTTACGCTTAAAGCACACTTTTGTCAATATTTAAAAGTTTGAGTAATACATTTGTCATACTTGGAATTGTTTAAAAACAATTATAATCAATCAGTATAACTTTGAAATATTTTTTAACCGCATGTAATAAGTTTAAAGCAATAGTTTAAGGTAACTACCAAAATATAATCATAAAATAGTTTTGAATGAAAGTGTGTGCAATGTATAGTTTTTTCAAGATAAAAAAGTTTCCTAATACTTCCTTGTTTCTTGAAAATTGAAAATATAACTAAAAATTGTAAAAATAAGCATAATCAAAATAATTATTTTAATTTTCTTAGATTACAAGTTTAATGTTTTAGACTTTATTAACCAATTTTACCTCTACAAAAAAGAATTGACTTATCAGTTATAACTGAAAAGTCTACTTCACAGTTTTCATATAACTGGGTAAATCAAAGAAGTTTTAAATAAATTAAATCTACATCGAAGTATTTTTTAAAGATTTGTAAATTCAATGAAACTTTAAATTTAATAAGTAAATATAAAGTAATTAAAGAGTATTAAAAGAGAGAAAAGCAAAAACGAACCTTTAATTATTAATAAATTAAATAACTATACTTAAAATAAAATACTAATTATCTTTAACTTAATTTAACTTAAACTAAAGATTAATTACGAGTAAATAAATATAATTAATTTTAAATAAACTAATCAGGGACGTGTCAAGAACTTTTGTGTGGGCTGTACAATATTTTTGTTTGATAATAGAGTTGACTTTAAATAAACTTCAGAAAACTACATAACTGGCTTCCACATAGCTGTCTGAAATTTCTCAAATTTAAAGATGGTTTAAACTCTAAACATTTTGAATTAACTAGTAAAACAGAATACAAAGTCTTAATAAGTAATCCAGTTCTTTATTTTTGCTATATGATTTAAGTCAAATTCTATAAATTAAAACTGTTAACCTAAGTTCTGTTTTTTATTGCCATTGTAAAAATTTTGCTTTACACTAGAACAGGGGTCGGCAAACTGCGGCCCACGGGCCAATTGCGGCCCGCGAAGGGTAAATAAATTTTTTGGAAAATATTATGAGGAAAAAAGTGGTGCCTTGCTCAAGCCTGTTTCTGAAACGCTAAAAAAAGTTTATAAAAAATACCAAAAACGGTGAGTTTAGAACTAAATTCACAATATGTGGTATTAAGTTTAAAATCTAAGAATATAGTATAATTTCAAATAGTTGAAAGTTATCCCTTTAGATAACTTTAAGTTAAAACTTTACTAAACATGAATTTTGTAAAAATCTAGATTAATTTTTACTGTACAACAGGGTATTGTTGGTTATGATTTTTATCATATTATTCGCTTTCGTCTGTTGGATCATTAAGGATACATCTAGTAGACCTAAAAGTATCATTTCACTTATTGGATACTTTTTCATACTGTTTATTTTCTTCATTACTTCGAAAAATCCTACAAAGGTAAGATAAAAGTTATCAATATAAAAACGATTTTATTTTGCGAATTAAGAAACTATGACTTCTAGGGATAATGTCTCTTTTATCATATATGCAACAAAGTTTTAGAACTTTTTTTTCATGTTAAAATGTTTATTGCTGGTATAATTTCAAACTAAAGAATACATACAGCTTTATTTTACAACTTTTTGTAGTAAATATATTTTTAATAACATTTTCTATAAATATTAAAAAACTAAATAAAATATTACACATTCGAGTTTTGGTTCGAAACAAAATTGCAAAACAACTTGTAGGTAAACTGGAGAACAGTTGTGTTTGGCAGCTTGCTCCAAAGAAGTTTCGGTTTGTTGATACTACGAACCGATTTCGGGTTTCAAGCGTTTAGCTGGCTTGGTGAATTAGTGACAAGTTTTATTAATTTTGTTGATCACGGAGCCGCTTTCTTGTTTGGATACGGTTTCAGAGAACACTTTTTTGCTTTCAAGGTAAAATAAAATACGCAGTTTTATTAGAATTCAAATTGTAACTTAAGTGTAATATTGAAGTTCTTAAGTTTTAAAGTCGCATAAGTTTTGTTTATTTATAGTATAGGACCATCTTTAAAGTCAAGTTAAGGCTAACAAAGAAATGCTTGATATACATAATTTTAAGACTTATAGAAAAAGTATGAATATAAAATATATATTGGAAAAAAAGAATTACAACAAAGTTAAGAAAATTTCAACTTTTTACTGCGTTTAAACAACTTACTAATATTACAAATTAAAAAGTAATGTTTGAAAGAGTTGACCAAAAAGTTAATTTAGTAGATTTATGCTTGTAAAACATTTTAAAATATGCTTAACTTCGTAGTATGCACTTTATAAGTATACTTCTAAAAGACATGTTTGCCAAAACATTTGAACTTTTTGTTATTAAGGAAAACAAAATAGCATAGTAAATCACAAACATATTATTAATTTATTGTAAAAACTATTTAGTATTACTATCTAAAAGAGTTTGTTGGCAACCCATTACCAAAATGTATATAAACATGTACAAAAGGTAACATGCTTTTTAGCAGTATTAGAAATATTAAAAAAGTTTTCCGTTAAAAAATCTTACAATAAAAAATACATTTATAAAATGCTGAAATTACAAAAACATTTACATTTCAACAGGCCTTGCCAATAGTGATATATTTGAGCGCGGTGATTTCGGTTTTGTATCATTACGGTGCGATGCAATGGATTATTATGCACGTGGCAAGGGTCATGCAAGTTCTTATGAAAACATCTGCCACAGAATCAATGGTGGCAGCCGGTTTGATTTGAATTGTTTAATTTGCGGCATTTAAGTTATGTTTTAGCTTTAAAAACTTTCTATTTCAGGCTTTTTCTTGAACAAATTATTTCTTATTTCACGTGTTTATGTTTTTGTAAAGTTTTAAAGCAAGTTCAAGCTTGTATTAACGTCAAACGTTAGCTATTGATTAAAAAATACAATAGATTAATATAAAATCAAAGTTGTAATAATGTACAAAACAACAGGAAACATTTTTATTGGATTGACAGAAACTCCATTGCTGGTTCTTCCTTTCATAAACGAATTGACAAGTTCTGAAATATTTTCCATGATGGTTTGCGGGTTTGGATCGATTGCTGGGACTGTATTAGGAGCGTTACTCGGATTCGGAGTAAGTAAAAATATGATTACAAAAATCAAAATACATAAACAGCTTTGTCAAAGTGTCTAACTTATAACCTTTAAACCAGGGGTCGGCAAACTGCGGCCCAGCGGGCCAATTGCGGCCCGCGAAGGGTAAGTCTGCGGCCCGCGAGTAAGATATTTTTTTGAATAGAATGCGGCCCGCGAAAGAAAATTTTGTGGCCCGCGAGCATGTAAATGTGGCCCGCCTAGCAAAAATATGTTTCAAATTAATTTTTTTTCGTTAATTCGATTTAATTTGATTAGTTTGGTTTTAAGTCTGTGTATAACATTTTAAAATAATTAGAAGAAATTACCGCTTTAGTTTGAAAATGTGAAAAAGACAGATTAGCATTCTAACAGGATATTTTTCTCAGTTTCATAATAACTTCTTTTTTACAACAGCAAGTAACTATCTGAAAAAAGAGTGTAAAGAGTGCTTGAATTTAATAAGTTAGTTATATTATACCTATTTATCAAATAAACTAAATGCAAATGTTTTCCATTTTGTACAAAAGTTAATTGTTTCCACAGTAATTAACTAAAATGTCATTTCTTTATAGCTTAGATATTCTTTCCAATATTTTTTATACCTAAGTTTCTTTTATATATTTTTTATTTGTAAATGTTATGTTTTAGTTTAAAAACATTTAAAATAACATAGTAATAAGAAAAAAAGGTTTATTTAAGTTTTGTTTTGACACATATTAGCTTTTTAGAAGTTTTCTTTGCACTTGAACTAATTTATATGCACACCAACTTAAAAAAATGCTCATATTTTAAACCACTTTTTATAAAATACTTTAGTTAGTTTAAGTTTAGTTTCTGCATAATTTTCTAAGTTTGTTTTTTCTACATGTAATATCTAAATTTGTGTAGACACAATTAAAACAATATATACGACATAAACTAATATAGTTTTTGTTATGTATACATTTTCATTTTTCAAACATTGATTTTGTCAAACTAAGTTAACTTTTATGCTTTGCATATCAATACACACATTTACTGTTTTTTAGAGCTACCTATTTAATATAAACTAGACTTAAAGATTGTTTACAGTGTTATAAACATTGACACACACTTAGACTATCACTATTTGAAGACTTCAAATCTCAGGCCAATTAAGTCATTTTATATGTTTTTGGCTAGAATTGTTTTTTGTATACAAAAATATCAAGAATGTTTTTGTTAATTCAGGCTGGCTTTTTTGCTTAAAAGAGTGGCAAATAAAACTTATGATGTAAGTTTTGCTCAACCCAAAGTGTTAGTTTCAGTTTTAATATATGTTATAATATATCAAGTTCAAGTTTTGAACTTGAAAATTTATGCTTAAAAATTTTGGAAAAAAACTTGAATTTGAGAATTTTTGAAAAAGCCTGGAGTTTCAAAAATTTTACATGTAAAGTAGTGAAATTTCGATTTAACACAAAAATTTTAGCAAATAAACATTTCTTTATTAAAAAATATACTAAATTAGCTTAACAGTGTTTTTTAATATTGATATACTTTATAAGACAATTTTTAAATTTTAATTAAACTTTAAACTAAAAAGAAAAAGAAGGAATTGCACTTCTAAAAACTTTTAGTGCATTGCACCTTTACTTGTAAAATTTCACCGATTGTTGTGCTTCGTGTTTGAACTAAACCAAGAAATTATACTAAAGTGTCAAAATTAAAAAACATCTCTAAAAAAAATTCTCAGATGAGCAATAGTTTTTCTATCAGTGCTCTCATCTTAACATATTGGTTAAAGTCATAATTTGATTTATGCGACTTTATAACCTTAATGCATTTCCTAAATAGGACTTTTTGTTGTCATTGAAGAAATAAACAAAAGTTTTTCATTACTGCCAACAAAAATTCTTTAAAAAAGTTTTCAATTGAAAACGGTATCTAATTATTTATAATAAATTTTGCTACTTTATAACTTGCCTTAACAAGTTTTTTCTGATAATTTTGTAGTTACTGAAGATACTCATGTGCTTTGTTGGAACTGACTTTGGTGATTTGTTTTTTTATCGTTTCTCGCAATAACTCCTAACTAACGTTTTTTTGTTGTTGCTCGTCTTTTATTTTACAACTTATATTTTTAATTTCTTATTGCAGATAAAGAATTGCTGTAATGATTAATAAAATAAAAAAGAGGTTTTTCTCTTCGCTAATGACTCAATTAAGTTTTTTACTTTTGTTAAAAATGTTTAAAAAAGTTAATTGTCCATTCCAGCTGACTTATATTTTTTTGGCATGTAATTTGTTTACTGTTAATAAGTTTCGTTAATTCTTTATGTTGTGAACTTTGTTTTAACTGGGTTGCTACACAAACAGGCTACTTTAAAAGCTTTAAAACTCAGATGTGTGTAAAACTTTTATTTTAAACAGTTTAAATAAATCTTAGAATTCCCAGAATAGTTTTTATGACTGTAGTTAGTTTACTAATTGTAGTTTTTTCTTGTTTTTTTACACTTTGTGTACTTTTTAATGATGATGATATTTTTACTAGGTACTTGAGCTTGATTTACAACGATTTAATAGCTTTTTAAACTTTTAATGAACTTAGGCTGGTTTGATAGAACTCAGACATTTTTGCTTTTTAAGTGACAACCATGTAAAAGACTAGTTACTAATAAGATATTATATTTGATTATTCGAGAATTAATTATGTTAAAGAATTTGTTCTAGCTTTCTATAATACAAACAGGTATTAATTTTATCAAATTAACTAATTACTAAATTTTCTAATGAATGTAAACTATTTAACACGCAAAAACTTTTTTTTGAAGTTAATATTCTTAGAAATATGAAAAAAGGGGTTGATAATATAACAAATATATAAAAGTAACTAATAAATTGTCTTTCAAGTTTGGTTTTTATAGAGAGTTAAATTGTATGTTAAATTACAAAAGTATTAAATTTAACTTAGTCAGTGCTTATGAAAGTACATAGTTTATTAACACTTAAGTATATTAGTGAATGTAAACTTTATTCTAATTTTATCTAAATTAATTTAAATAGTCATTCTATGTATAGCTAAAAGTTATTTAAAATGATAAGGTGAATAAAAGTAAAACTTTTCTCTAGTGTGACTAAAACTAAAACCAAAAGATTATTCAAATGTCACTAAAACTAAAACTGCGGCCCGCGACGACTTTGTAAACTTGAAATTTGGCCCGCGACTACCAACTGCCTGCCGACCCCTGCACTAGAAGCTAATATGAATAACGAAATATTTTATACATAAGAAACTAAAAACGAAGTACTTAGTAAAAATAATAAGACATATTCAATGATATGTGAATAATTATTTTTTTAACAGTTCGAGTCTAAAATATTTGTTTACAAACTTAATTTGAATTATAAACTGAATAATATTTAATAAAAAGTATAATCAAACTTTAACAACAACTTTAACACTTGATTAAAAAATAAAAATTAAATTACGGAATTTTTAATCTTGTAAAACCAATAACGAAATTTTTTCTGTCAACAATTTTCAAATTCTAAAATAAAACTCTTCGATTTTAAACTTCATTTAATTTTATTTTTTAAATTAAGATTGGCTAATCTTAACTTAAAATTATTCGGTATAAAATGTACAGCTTTTGTAAATATAAAACAATTGTATAGCTAATACTTTCTGAATAGTTAATACTGAATAACAAAATAATATGCGATTGATTATACATTTATTTACAAATTTTTAATAAAACTAAGTAGGTATTGTAAAAGTTTAAAAAATACGAACTTAACTTGATTTAATATCATAAAACTAGCATAAAAATATGATTTTTATGGAAATAAAACTTATAGTCAATCGCATTTTTATTAACATATTCAATATCTTTAAGGTTTAACATAGAAAACAGGAAACCAGTAAAAACACGCCCCTGCATGTAATAATTACTAATTACCATATCTATCCAGAAATAGCCATTTTAGAACATTAATAAACCACTATATAATATCACAGCTTGAATAAAAGTTACATTTAAGAAAATAGCCAAACTAATAGCTAATTCAAAATAAAAGGTCAACTTCAGATAAATATAATTCAATGCCAGTAAACTTTAGTTTAACAGGTAGAAAACAGTTTAATCTACTTAGACTTTTGAATATATTTTATTATTTACCTAGCTTAAGAATGAGTTTTGTTGTAATGTTACGGTGTTCCTCCTAATGTTTGCTGATTCGATAAAATAGAAAAGTTTTATATTTATATTTATATTTTTCTTTTAGTTATTAGAACTACTTTTTGATAAATTTTTAACAGTTTTGGGTAAGGTGGGTTAGGGATAAAGATAAAAAAAAATATTTGTGAGTTTTGCTGACAAAGCGTATATGAAGGGAAATATCAGTATAATACAATTGGTCCTATTTAGAATAAAACTAATGATTAATATTGAATACTAACCATATTAAAATTTTCTTTTTTTTTCAATTTAGGAATGTTAAGTTAGAAATTACAATTAGACTTCAACTTATTTGAAAAGTATAGGCTTTTTATGCTTAACTATTTATAATTGCAATTTTAAAATTGCGTTAATTGTAGATGTTCAATCAAAAATACTTTTTGTATTACTTGTGAAATTCAGCCAAAGGGTGTCTAAAGATATTAAATATTGCAGAAATAGCTGAAAATTAAGTTAAATCCGAAATAAAGTAGCAAATAATGAATTTGCTAAAAAGTTTGAAGTTTTGTTGTCACTAATTGTAGTTATCATAATATATTTTATAATATACCAGAATAAAAACTTATTTGTGATTTTTTTTCAAATAGCTTTTTGTTTTACTTAAGTTGTATAAAAATTAAAATTATTATTGCTAAAAAAACACAATAAGAAAAACTTTTAATTTTGGTTTAGAACGTTACAAATAGATTTCACTTAGTTTGAGATTTTTCTATACTTGAACAATTGTAAGTTATTCTGCAACGTACAAGTTTAAAAAAAACCCAAACAATTATTAATTTTGTTTTTTATTTTTGTTTAGAATAAATTCAGTATTCTATAAAACTTTTTATATCAATTTCTTTAAGTTAAATTTATTAAATATTCTATGTAAATAGGATTGAAAGATTTTCAGAGTTAAAAAGGGTTGAATAATAAATACAAAATTATTTTTATTAATTAAAGTTTTATGCTCGAATAATTTAGGCGATTTGTTTATAGTAATGTAGCAAGTATGCTTTGAAGCAGAATTTCAAGATATTAGTGATACAGTGTTGTTTATTAAAAGGAACAATTAATAGTTTAATAGTTTACTTGACATGTCATTGTTGTATAATTGTTGGCCTTTTTCTGACTAAATTTTGACTAAAGATTTCTTAAATCAGAAGCTTTTTGATATATGAAAAAAATGTAATAAAATATTTTTTTGAGTTTAAATTACAATACAATTCATAACATTTATTTTATTTTACAGTTTGTGTTGATACAATAAAAGTTTAATATTTTGTATATATTATAATCGTTAAACGTTTTATCAACCTGATGTTAGCACAAATTTTAGCTGTATTCTATTTTAGTTATGTCTTATTTTAGTTTGAAAAATCCTATAAAAATATTTTTTTATATTTTTAACGCAATAACTGATAGATAAAGATTTGACATCAGCTTGATCAAATTAAAACTTTTTAAAATTGTTATTTAGGAAATCTTAAAAATTAAAAAACTTAAATTATTTTTTCTATAATCTATTGTGTTTTCTTGTAGAATATTAAATTAAGATTTTTTATGTATCATAATTATGCTTGAAAGTATTGAAATTTAGTTTAGTTTAAGACACAATCTTATTTAACTCAGCCTAGTTGAATTTTACCATACTTTCTTTAAAAACTCAGTCATATGTTTGGTTTTTAAATTTAGGGTAAATAAAGATAGTTAAAATTACTTATGAAAAAGTTTTATCACTTATGCTATTGTTTTATAATCTCTTATTAATTTTTCTTATTAAATGATTTAGTTTTATACTGAAACTTTACAATCGAAACTAGATTTTCACAGTTTTTTGATTAAGTTTTAAACTTACTAACTTTTTTTTAGGTTGTTTTTATAACTGGATATTAACTCAGGCTAGTTTAATATTTTTGGTTAAATCTAACAAAAAAATAACGATCTTAACTATAACGAAATAAGATTTTTTTTATCAGTGAAAAATTGTTTTTTTGACTATAGTAGTAAAAAATTATATAGCATTTTCTAATAGTTTGATGTGATAAAAAATACTTAAGATATTCTTATAACACAGGGTTGCCAGTTTACCTGGAAACCTGGAAAAACCTTGAAAAACCTGGAATTTGACAATTTAGGCAAAAATAACTTAGAAAAACCTGGAATTTCATAAATTTTGTAAAAAACCTGGAAAAATTGGAAAAACTTGGAATTTCTAATAAATTTAACATTTTCAGTAGTAAAATTTCAATTTGACACAAAAATCTATGGCATGAATAAGATTTTTTTGTCATCATCAAAAAATTTTTTTATTATAAAACACATTTAAAGTAACTTTACAGTATATTTTCAATGTTTTTATACTTTTTAACACAGTTTCTTATATATAAATTAACTTAAAACTTATAATAGACACAAAAATGTGTTCTTTTAAAAACCTGGAAGGAATTTAGAAAACCTGGAAAAAATTTTGAAAATAGAGTGGCAGCCCTGTATATCACCAAGTTGGTTATATTAAAGCAGATTCACACAAATTTTATAATAATTATAAAAAAATGTTAAATTAGTTACACTTAAATCTAAAAAGTTAAGTATTAAAGTTAAAGTTCATAAAAAGATGTATTAATTTTGGTCATTTAGTATACAAGTGTTATCATTAAACAAACCTGTTTAATATTCAAATTAAGGTAGTAAAAATAAAGTGTCATACTGTGAAATTTATTCTGGATTTAGTTTAGTAGTCTTAAAAATAGTAAATATACATGTAAAATTATAAAAACACAGATTTAAAAATGTCACACTAACAATACCTTTCACAATAAATATTCAAAAGCTATTATTGATCAGACTTAGTGAACACTTCAAAAAAGTTACGTAATTCAAGTTTTAAAATTTTTGACTTAAAAACATTGTCCATAATAACCAAATCCTGTCCTGGGTAATTAAAAAATTTTGTTTTAATTATTAATTTTAATTGTTAAAAAAAACTTCCTGAGATATTATACATCTTAAAATTTTTGAGTTTTCTATAACTAATTTAACTGGCTTAATTCTTCTGAGTTTGAAAAAATCAAAACAGCTTGAGTATTTAATTAAAAAAAAAACACTGTAATTTATATTTTAATTTCAAACTAGACAAGCAAGCCAGATATAATCTGATAAACTTCAAAATTTTCAAAAATTCAATCTGGCCTGAGTTATCCTGATTGTGTATTAATCCTGTGTCATTTTTGAGCATAAAATCAAAAGCTTTCAAATTTATTTGAAAAAAATGTTTTTTTCCTGAAAAACAAAATTTCTAATCTAGGATTAATAAAAAAGACAGTAATAACAGCTTAAATCTAAACCTTTATTTCTTAATTTCTTAAAGTATCATAGTAATAAAAATATGACTTTGTATCTAGAAATAAAGACCATATATAAAACATTGTTTTAAAGTCTTAAGAAATTCGAAAATATGCAGACCATTATTATTTAGAGTTTTACAAAACAAAACTTTAATTTTAACATACATAAAAATCATTCTAGCAGTAGAACTAAGTTTTTAAAATAGTAATATAAACTTAAGTTGCACATTTTCTCTTTCAAGTTAAAGTATTAGCAAAGACAAAGATAGACAAAAATATGTTTCTGTATTTTTACTAAGTTAAAATGTTTATTAAAGCATAGATGATTTATACTTTATGTCAAATTACGAAGTTATAATCTTAGTATAGTTATATATATAATGTTTGCAGAACTCGCATATAAATTCATAAAGTTTCTTACAATCTCTTATTACATAGATTTCTAAAGTCTTCACTTTTAATCGTTACAAATAATTAAATAATATTTCTTTGTTCTAGTTTAAATATACCTAAAAATGTATTATAATTTGAAAAAATTACCTTAATGTTTAAAACAGTTTATTGATCGAGTTATGAAATATATTGTTGTACTTAATTTTAAAACATATAAAATACAGTATTGTATTTTAAAACACTGACAACATTATACTTGATTTTAAGACTTCCATTTAAAGATTTAAATTAAAAAGACACATATCTAAAATTAGACTTTATGTATGTTGCGTTTATAAAATAACTGAATATTAAAATTAGATCAATTTAATCTCATTATAGATCTATATCAAAATCTGTCCTGAGATTTAAAAAAATATAAAAACTATCCTTATATATTTATAAAAATAAAACCATGAAGAATAATTCTACAGTTAAGAAAAAATTACAGTATCCTGAGTTACCCTGAGGCTTTTTATAGCTTTTAAACTTACTAAGTACCTTCAGTGTGTAGCGACCCTGATAGAAAAAAAGTCTGAGTAAACTAACTTTAGTTAAAAATTGGCATTTGTGTACAAACTTTATATATACAAAATAACACTATTTCATTTGTAACTAATATGTAAAAAAGTTGAAGTATTGAAATTAATAAAGAACTATATATTTTTTGTTAATATAGTTGATTTTTAAAACTAATTGTTAATTTATTAAATTTTTAGATATACTATGCAGCTAAATTAACTATTTTTTTTTATTTTTAGTAAAGTGTTTTTGTTAAACTAATGACACTAAAAGTTATATTTTATTGTATAGTTAGCATATTAACATCATTTATCTATTGATTTTCTAGATATTTTTTAGTTTTCACAAATTTTGAAAATTAAAACTTAAGATGTCAATTAACTTTGAACTTTTTACAACAACATTGCAAAGAAATGGTGAATGGGTCTATATTGTTAGAACCTTTGAAAAAAACCACAAATCTTACGACTATGATTCTACAAATAAAAATGAAAGTACTCTTACACGTGAAGTAATAGAGGAATTCATTGAAATCTATCCGAAAATGGAGTTCTTGCGAACAAAATTCGAAACTTCTTTGAGTAATGACCGTAAGAAATATCTTAAAACTAAAGAACCTATTCATAGCATAGTAGAACAATTAGAAGTAGATCCCGATTACCTTCGTAAACATATGTCTTGTTGGGAGGATTATGACAGAATAGGACCTTTCACTAGAAACATTTTAAAAAAGAACGGAATTCATAGCAGCTGTATTAAACACATGCTTAAAGATTTAGAAGCAAACAACCCTGCCATGGTATTTTTCACAGAAAAAAGTTGTCCAGTGTGCATGGCAAGCTACAGGGAAATAATTGAAGAAAATCATCACATAGTTATACCACCGTGTGGACACCAAGTCTGTTGCAAATGTTGCCATGAAATATTACGTAACGATGGGAAGTGTTCAAGATGCAGGGATTTCTTTGATATAGATAAGTTTGATACAATGATTTTCGACATCAATCTCCAACAAATACCTCACAAAGGAAACCTGTTTTATTGAAGTATTTTCAAATAGCTCTGTTTTAATAGAATTCTGTTTTTTGTATCTAATAAAAAAATCCTAAATATCTGTTGTATTTTTGTTGTGTAATTTATTGACCATCATAACTTCATATATTAAATTTTCTAAGTAACTTATTTTTTGTATTTTTACTCTATGTTAGAAATTTTAGTTTAAGGTATTTAAATACATACTGTTTAATATGTTAACAACTTTTAATTAGCAAATTCATTTGTTTGATTATAAGTAGGTAGAGTTTAAAACACTTAAGCATTGAAGAGCAATTACATGAAAATTTTATGCACACACTTGGAAACTTTATAGTTAAATGAAAAAAATTACACAAAACTACATGTTACTTTAATCTAGCAGTTACAAAGTTCTTTAACTACTAATGCTGACGCAGGCTGGAACTTTTAATAAAATAAAAAAATTTAAAAAAATGTGGTTGAAATTATTTTAATTTCCACAGTATTATTAAAACTTTAGTAACCAATTGTATTTTAGTACGACTAAAGTTTCGTTGCTTTTTGGCAAATCTTCAGGTACAAAAAGATAAAGATCCAAATCACTTAAGTGTGAGTATATAATATATTTAGACATAGAATGTTAGCTAAAGGTGATTAGTAATATTAAAAATTTGTCAGTATTAAAAGTATAAATATTTTAGGACAATAGTTAACAAAAATACAACTAAAATAATGTAAGCATTTTCGACGAAATTAAATAAAAACAAAAAGATCAAATAATAAAATTGAAAATTATTGAAACTTTATCTCTAATCACCACTTTAGAATCATATTTAGTAGAGTTTTTACTAAGTTAATCACCAGTTTGCACAACTGGCCAGAATTTATTACAACCTGTTTTAAAGTTGATTTCTAAAGACATTACTTTAGGTCAGGGTTTGTCAGGCAGTTGGTGCTCGCGAGCCAAATTTTAAGTTTTCTAAACCTTTTCGGGCCGCAGCTTTAGTTCTAGTGACCCTTAAAAGTATTTTTGTTTTAGTTTTAGTTACACTAAAGAAAATTTTCCTTTTATTCAGTTTATTATTTTAAGTGACTTTTAGCTACACATAAAACGCCTATTTAAATTTTCAAATTTATGAGGATAAAATACTAAGTCTAACATACTTAAGTCTCAACAAACAATGTACTGTCTTAAACACTAACTAAATTTAATTTGAGTTTTTTTTTATTTTATTTAAAATTAAGTTCTCTACAAATACCGAGCTTATAACACATTTTTGGGGGTTTTTTATACACTTTAATATAATGAACCCCTTTTTCTTATCTTAAAAAATATTAATTAAAAAAAAAATTGTGTTTAAAAAACTTTTCACTCCTTAAAAATTTAGTAATTAGTACCCAAAAAAAAATTTATACCTTTTTATATGTTTATTCTTACATAAGTTTACTTTACGTTTCGGTCAGAGACTCCGTCAGTGCTTAAAAAAATTAAAAAAAGATATGTGACAGTAATTGAATAGTATTTTTTAGACTTATTTAAGCACTGACGAGGTCTTTGACCGAAACTTAGTTTGAAAGACAAATTTTTGAAGGAATAAATATATTACTTCTCCTCCAGCAGTTGAGATCTCTTTATTTGTTTTCTTAAAACCAAAACATATAATACCTATTTATATAGTAAAAACACTAATAAAAAATGTTAAACATAACTTATACTCGAATATTTTAAGAAAATAACTTATTAAAAATAAATTAGCTTTTAACATGGTTGCCACTTAGAATGAAAAAACAACTGAGTGAATCAAACAAGTATAAGTATATTAAAAGTTCATAAATCTAAAAATTGTTGATAAATGAATTTAAATAGATAACTAAATTATCATTTTATAAAAAAGTACAAAATATGTAAGTAGGCTGGAAAAAACTATAATTGTTAACTAAACTACAGTCATAAAAATTATTACGAAAAATTGAAGTTTTATTCAAAGTGTTTGAAATTGAAGTTTTACACACACCTGAGTTTTAAAAAGTGTCTAAAACAGGTTTAACCTAGTCTGAGTTATTCAAATTTTCAAACTAGCCTGTTTGTAAGGCATCCCTGTTTAGAATTAAGTTCACAAAATTAATAGATGAAAAATTTATCAACTATTAAGTAAATAAATAAAAACAATACTTAAAAATATATTTTTGCTCAGCGGGTCACATTAACATGCTTGCAGGACACATAATTTTCTTTTGCGGGCCCCATTCAATTGAAAAATAAAAACGTGCTCGCGGGTCACAGCTTGCCGAACCCTGCTTTAAATTATCATAAAATACTAAAAATAAATTTATTTTGTTTTAGTTCAAGACCACTTAAAAAGGAGTCATAATAAGTGTTTACTTTAATTTGTCGATTAAGTTATAGAGTATATTCTGTTAATCAATTTTAAAACACATAAACTAAAGTAATTTATTATAAAATATTGGTAATATAGTACTTGGTTTTTTCAGAGTTTCATCAAGAAGTTCTAACTAACTAACAATTAATAAACTTTACCGCAAGATCAACAACAACAGCATCCGAGACATCCTACGACCGGATTTGTCCTAATTAGGACTAATCAGGCAGGCATAGTATCGAGAAACTGTTGTGATCTCGGATGCTGTTGTTGTTGATCTTACAGTAGAATTTATTAAATATTATTAAGTTGGCAAACATCTCAACTGTGTTGATGATGGCCGTAATAATTA
>NW_028140457.1:0-26065 GCF_965202585.1 Thalia democratica | reverse complement strand
GAAAACAACGAAACAGTATAATCAAAATCTTTATGTTTGCACAACTTAGGTTTTGTTAACAAAATACAAATAGCTTCAAGTTTAATTAAATCCGAAATGTGAAAACAATGTTTAATAATTTTAAATTATAATTACTAGCACAATCAAGGTTATTTACAAAGTGTTCAGCAATAGCAGATCTTTTTGAAGCATTTATTACTCTAATAGATTTAGTTTTCTTATTACTCATACAAAATTCATCGATACTTTTTGGAATATGTTCCTTTATTCTTTTACCAAATTGTCTTGAGGTCATCCCGAAAAATTGTTTTTTTGTTCTTGACTCAATTTTTTTTTTTGGAAAACCGAGTCTTATTTATATTGTTTAAAAGAATTTATTATATACTGTCAAAAATTTTTTAATTATAATTGATTTACAATATGATGATGATTGATTATTATAGTTTAAAATTTAACCGTAAACAGTAAAAAAACTCTGAATTTTCGTGTGAATTTTATATTATTATTACAAATTTATTGTCCGTATAATGGACCTAGGCTACTTAAATTAAAAGACACATGACGAAAAATAACACAAAAAGTTCATTTTGTTTAAAACAAAGATAAAAGCATAGTTTAATAAAAAAATTAAAGATTAACATAAAAATCAAAATTTTTAACCACAAACTTATACTTAATTACGCTTTGATGTAGACCGATCAACATCAAATATTTAAATGCATTGACTAACAAAAAAAATAAAAGCCCCAAGCACTTTAACAATAGACTGGACCAAATAAATAGTCGTTGAAAAAGGACTCCTCGTTAATAGAGGAAATGCGCTGCTAATAAAATTGAACTATGTACTTAGCTAAATCTTTAAATTAAATCAACGTTTGATAAAAATTAGTTTCTAACCAAACTTTTTCAACTTTTATCGAAGTTCTTCAACTTTTTTGCAAGAAACTAATTCACTTGGAAGTTTGTTTGATATCTCAACTGACCGATAAAAAAAAGAATTATGCCAAACCTCATTATTGAAATGATGTTTGCATGTAAATTTTTTAATACTTCCTCTCAGTATGTAATTAGTTCGATAAGGTTCTAAAATTGATTGTATATTAGTTGTAGTTTCACCGTTAACTAGCTTAGAAAAATAATGAAGTCAAATTCAAGTCTCCTGTATTCTAAAGATTTCAAATTAAGTTTTGTTAATCTATCAAGGTAAGACGTATAAGAAATATTGCAGCGGTTGAAGATTAATCTAAAGTATTTTCTTTGAACAGATTGTAATTGGTTAATATATTTTTAAATATGGACACCAGATAGGCGTATTGTATTCCAACTTGAAACGAATGTAAGAAAAAAAAATTCAAAGACTTATATATCCTTAGACTTAAAGCTCTTTAAAATTTAAAGGATGTAATTGATGCAGTTCGGTAAAGGTAATTAATATGGTGGTTCCATTTCAAATTTTCAACAATTAAAATTCCAAGATCTTCAATTACTTTAGTTGAAGATAAGTTTATTTTAAAGTCAAAAGTATATTTAGTAGTATTTTTTGTATATTTAGAACTAGACATTTACTAGGGTTTATGTTTAATTTTATTCCCTTTAGTCAGATGTAAGTTTTATCTAAGGAATTCTGTTAAGTTGTGTTCGATTGGCTAAATATTTTTGTGTCATCTGCGAAGAGGTTAATTTTGCTGCTAATATCAAGTTCTGAAGTTATATAATTTATGTAAATAATAGTAGACCAATAACCCCTTCTTGAGGGACTCCACTAAAAGTAGGTAATATTCTGAAAATGTGTTAATAATTACTACTTTATGAGTTCTATCGTTTAGAAACTCTTTGAACCAAACAACTAAACTGCTATTAATTTTATGTTTTAATTAGTTTGAAATGAGAGACAGAGTCAAAACCTTTTTGATATCTATTAAGATTACTCTAGTAGACTTATTGTTTAACAAAATACCAACTAAGAGTAAGCAAACTAATGATTGAAATCAGGACTTTCGGTTAGGGAGAAAACTAAATTGTTTAGGTGAAATATGGTTATTTAAGAAAATTATAATCAAGTATTTTTATAGAAATTATATGTTCAAAGATTCTGCAAAAGCTACTTGTCAAATAAAATAGTCTGTAATTTGAAGGGTTTCATTTGCTACCTTTTTGTGTAATGGTATTACATATGAAATTTTCCATTGTTTTATCACAAAAGATATAGCTAGAGAACAATTAAAGACTAGCGATATTGGAAAAAATATAGAATAAATAGTACGTTTAATAAAATACGAAGGAATATTATCTGGTATTTTTATTATTTTATCTTTCAAATGATTGACAGATTTATTTATTTCATCATTGCTTATAAAAAAATTGAATTTCTAGACAGCCTTTATCAATAAGTTCAAAATTATTTGTTTTCATCATGTTCATTAAATACTTTTTGGAAGACCTTAATAAAAAATAGGCTTTATCAAAATCAGATACTATTGGTAATTTTTTTTCGTAATGCAATACAGAAAAAGCAGATGATTTCTTAAGCTTAGATTTCACATAGCAGTATAGATTCATTTATGTTCTGGAAAAAACTTGTTTCATGTTCCATATTATACATTTTACCTGCTTTTTGATATTCATTTGAAACTTTTTTGTATTTCTGTGTCATTTGCTTATCTGATTTACATTGTTTATGGAGTTTTAGTTTTTCTCTCAATAGTTTTTTATATAAAAAGGATATACTTTGTTCTGTGATGTTTAGTTAAAGGCACAAATTTTTTGATGAAAAGTTTATTTTGTTTTTAAGTTGGTCACAAAATTCTTGTAAGTTTTTTGAATGGTCATATTTTTTTTTAAATTTATTTCCGACAAAAATTTATTTATGTTATCAAAGTTTGCTATGTAAAAATCTGGGTAGAGCGATCGAGAAGTTGACTTTGTACCCCTATCAACACTAATTCTAAACGAAATAACACTGTGGTCGTTAGCATCGGTTAAAGGCGAACCACCGAATGAAACTTAACTCTATCCAAACCAATACAATCACAAAGCAGTAAATCAAGAATAAACCGTTTTATATGTAGGTGAATCAATAAGTTGCGTAAAAAGATTATCTGAACAAAGTTCAATAAAGCTTATGTGACAGTCATTGTAAGTTGTGCTTGAAATATTCCATTCTATATTTTGCAAGCTGAAGTCACCAAGACTATAAAAAGAAAACTTGTTAGGAAAAAAGTTTTTGATTAGGTTGATCATATTTGAAACAACTATTAAAAATTTAGAAGAATTTGGAGCGATGTAGACACATACAAATCTTATTTTTAGTCCATTAATAATCAAATAAAAACATATAAATTTAAAACCATCTGAGGAAATAACGTTAGTTTCAATTTCAACTAATTTAAGAGAGTTTTTTTAAATAACAGTAACGCCTCCCCCTGCTTAGTCTATCATTACGGATAATATTATACCTTAAGGGGCAAAAATTTGAATCAATATTATTAGAATTTAAGTATGTTTCAGTAATAAAAAATAAATTTTAACTTTTTGTATACATAAAACATTCAACAAAACTTATCATATTCAAAATAGATCTTATATGAAATGTTTAATAAAACATTTATACTAGAATTTAATTTACTAAAAAAAATTAACTGTAAAGTAAATACTTTATTTAAGTTAAATTTAGTAGTTAAATAGTAGTAATAAAAATTGTTGTATTTTTACTCATTTAAACTTAACCGTAACGTAAAAACTTTATTTAAGTTAAAATCAGTCTCTTGACAAGGTCGAAAACTAACTTTGGGGTTTTCTAATACTAATAAAGTTTTGTCCTGGGCATGAAGTTAAACTGTTCTGATGTATGACTCGATAACCAAAAAAAATTTCTTTTACATCAAGTCCTTGGACCAAACCTTTTGAGCGTAATTTTTGTCGTTCAATAAACAATATAGTATACTTACTCTTAAAAGATTTCGGTTTTATATAGAGTTGGTTACTTAGGTTATAAAATTTAATTATAAGTCTATTCACTCGATTTAGCATTAAGTAGTATTTATACAACTACTAATTTTTAGTAGTTTTGTAATAATATTATAATAATTAACCTTTCCCTAATCGTCCTCTAAATATGTCCTTTGCCCCCGTAACCACCTTCACAGTTACTTATACGAACTATTCTTTACAGCAGGTTCAGCAATCTGCTGCCTTCGAGGTACTTTTCAGCTAAAACTATATTTTTTTGTAAACAACAAAAAGATAAAAAAGGTAAAAACTTACAATTAGGCTTTGGTTTGATAATCACTAATAAATACTAGTGCTCTTTTACTGTTTACTCTATTACATGTTTTAGTTCAAAATATTTTTTTTATACTGATTACAACTGTTTTAAAAAACTGCAATCTTCGGAAGATTTTTCTATGTAGTTCGGCCCGCGAGTAAATTTTACTAAGAAATTTATTCCGCAAATACTTTATTTTAACTTAATGATAGTGAAGTTCATTTATTGGAACATTTGTTGTAAGTTAAGTACATACTTTCTTTTTTCTTGTTCTATAAACAGTAATAATTTTACAAAAGTTGAGTTTCTCAAACAGTCCTGGTAGGTCAACCGTTATTTGTGTCAGAAAAACAAAGAATTGATGCATAATGAGTAACTTAATTTAAAAGATTGTATATTTTTTTAGAAAAAATGATACTGAAACTATTTTAAAACTTGCAAAAAATTTATTTATAAACCTTAGATATATTTATTATAAGAACGTTTTTTTGAAACAATATTTACAACAACTTTTAATCTAAATTTACAAAAGAGCAGTGGTTTTATAATACTTTGTACAGTTTTTATCTTTCCTTAAAGAAACTTTTATTTATAAGTATAAAAACTTAAACAAATTAAAGGAAAATATTATTGTACTTTTTAGTTTATTTGCAGAAAATATTGACACTTTTAACAATAACATGAACTTTTTTTTAAGTAAAAGTGCTAAATTACACAAGCAAATTTTATTAAAAACTAAACTACTAAAAAAAAAATATTAAATTTTCTTAAATGCTGCTCACAGAATAAATTGAAAACAATTTGTAAGTTATTTTTTTTTTTCAAATTATATAATACATAACTTTTTATATCAACTGTTTTTGTGTCGTTAATTTAAAAAAAAAATTGTAATTTACTTTTAAATTATACTGAACAAAAGTTTTCAACTGCGCTAAAAACAAATTAATATGAAATTAAGGTTTTTTATTTTGTACAAATAGATAAAAGTAATTTACATCCGTTGATCTTTTACAAAACTGATTTGATCTCAAGTGATTTGATCTAGACTATTACAATTAAAGCTTTAAACTATACAGACAATTTACAGAAAAATATTTTTTTAATGTAAACTCACTCTTTTCTTTTATTATTTTACTTGTAACTAAACTAAAATTTTATCTTTCCAAAATAGATTCAATTTAAAAAGCCAAGTACATAGTGCAAAAAGTGAGAAAAAACATTAAAATATAGCTTGTTGGCATACCAGTTCTTTATTAATTTTTCATTAGCTTCAACAACTCGTTACTTCATCATTGTTACTCTTTATCTACAGAACTTACTTTTAACAAATTACTCAAAACTTTTATGTTATTGGTAAAAATTAAAACATTGATGGAAAATCTTTTAAAAAACTTAAAAAAAAAGTATTAAAAAAAGTCCCGGGCATGACTTTAAACTATTTTGGTATATGGCTCGATAACCAAAAGGTTTTTTGTACACCAGGCCCTAGGGCCACACTTTTTGAGCGTATAATTTTGTCGGTTAATAAATAATGTATACTACTGAATATTAACTATAATTATTTCTTATTTAAATAGTTTAAAGTTCTTAATTGTTTTTACTAAATACTTAGGTTTTATTTCCTTAGAGTTTCTTAAAATGGG
Source organism: Thalia democratica (assembly GCF_965202585.1). Classification (NCBI taxonomy): domain Eukaryota; kingdom Metazoa; phylum Chordata; class Thaliacea; order Salpida; family Salpidae; genus Thalia; species Thalia democratica. The sequence goes on along the minus strand of NW_028140457.1, from coordinate 20,158 downwards.
CCATATGAGCCCGCATTATTATTAGGTCCTTAGACCAAATTTTTTTCTGCTTTTTCTGTCGTTCATAAACTATGAGAAATTAAGCAGGCGATAAAGCTGCAAAGGGGCGAAAAGAAGGCTGTGACTAGTGAATGCTGCGATCTGTTTTACATTATATATAAAAGGTTTAGAAATGAAGAGCAAAAAATGGTCTTACATACAAGAAGCTTAAAACATACACTATATATAATAAAATTTGTGATAATTCGGGGAAATCTTTTTTAATCTAAAAAAAAAGAGTGATTATGAAAATGAGTTTTGGAAATCATATTTTACTTTATAATAAACATCGTTTATTTTTTGTTTTTAGCTAAGTATTAGTAACAAATACATTTTTAATTAAAACTAAACAATCTATAAAAAAAATTACATTTTGTAGTAGATTTTTTCCTTAATTTAATAAATTAATAAGACCTTTGAGATAGTTGATACAACATGGAAATCAGCAAGCTGTGGCCCGCAATAAACTTTTATTATAAATAGGATGCTGCCTGCGAAAGGTAGAATTGTGTTCCGTGAGAATGTAAACTTAGCTTGGTAAACTAGAATTTTTTTAAACGCACACTAAGATACCATGGGGTTTGTAATAAAAAGAAAAAAAATGTCTCACGATGAAACTAAAACTATGTTTAATTTATTAAATTTTAGCCATAAAAAAAAAAAAAACAAATTATTAACAACGTCAGATAGATTAAAATAATTAAAACAAAATGTTAAAAACATTTAGTTTAAATTTTTAACATTAGTTATTGCATTATTTATCTAATGATTTTAATAATTTGTGGGTAGCTGAAGTTTCGCAGATATTCAAAATCAGATATTCGCATTTTTGAACACTTATTCGCTATAAACAAGTTTTCGTAAAAAATTAATGGAGCTTACTATTCTTATTGAAATTAGACAAAAACATCTTAAACGATTAGTCTTGCTTTGTAGATATTACATTTTTGGTTTAGATTTATTAAATTCATAAAAAATATGTTTTTTACCTCAAAGTTCAACTAATTTTTATCTGGTTTGTTCTTTATAAAATAAATAAGTTTTGTAAAAAACTAATGGAGCTTACAGCTCTTATTTTATTTAGACAAATAACATCTTAAACGGTTCGTATTGCTTTGTAGATATTACATTTTTGGTTTAGATTGAATAAATTCATAAAAAAATATTTTTTTGACCTCAAAGTTCAACTAACTTTTGCTTGTTTATTCTATATTACATAACAATCTTTAGAATATTTTTCTTTCAAATTTTAACTTATCATTATTTTAACTAGCTTAGTCAAGTCATTAATTAAGAAAGTAAAATAAGATTTGTAAGTTCCATTAATTTATTACGAAACTTAGTTGTTTTATATAAAACAAACAAGAAAAAAGATTGTTGAAATTTGAGGTCAAAAAAATTTTTTTGTTGATGTTCTTATTCAATCTAAACCAAAAATGTAATACTTACAAAGCAGTACAAATCGTTTAAGATGTTATTTGTCTAAATTGAGTAAGTGCTGTAAGCTCCATTAATTTTTTTCGAAACTTAGTTATTTTATATGGAACAAACAAGAAAAAAAGTTGAACTTTGAAGTCAAAAAACATATTTTTTATGAATTTAATAAATCTAAACCAAAAATGTAATATCTACAAAGCAAGACGAATCGTTAAGATGTTTTTTGTCTAAATTGAATAAGAATTGTAAGCCTCATTAATTTTTTACGAAAACTTGTTTATAGCGAATAAGTGTTCAAAAATGCGATTATCTGATTTTGAATATCTGCGAAACTTCAGCTTTATATAATTTGTTAAGTAGTAAATTCAAATTAAATATGATATGGATTTTTATTTTAGTTTATTTTAAAGAGTTTTTATGATATATACTGAAAAATAAATGTATAAAAACTTTTTGACTAATAAAAGCAACACGTCACGGCTACGTAGTTTATAATTAAAAGGTCAATTAGCACTACTCAAAATAAAATTGTTAATAAAAAAATCTTAATAAAATCATAAATTAATACTAAGACTTGAGTTTTATTACTGTTTTAGAGTTCTAAAATTTAAATAATTTATAGGTTTTGCTTAAAATTTTTTTCCAAGAAATTGATCGCCTTAATTTTTTAGTCTATCAGACGAAGAAAACATAAACTAAAGATTCTTATGATTAAAGTATTATACATGAAATTAAATTTAAAAATAGATTGCTCATTAAAAAGGTAAATAAGTTTTAGTTATATTTTTTGCAATAGTTTATGTTATGGTTAATTTTTTTAATATATATTTAAAATATTTTTTTATAAAATTACAAAATAAAAGCTGTATGTAGAATAAAAGTGATTATTTATATTTTGTATAAATTTTAATCACAAATAAAAAGTTATAGATGCTTTAAGTTTAACCATATATTAAAAAATCCTAATTCTTCGTGGCATTAAGTAAAATAACAAAAAGCCAATTTATCAAAATGGTAATTTTAAGTTCATGTGTATAACAAGAGAATAAATTATAGACCTACACACTACAAAAATTTTGTATGTTTAGTAAACATTTTAGTTCTTAGGGTTATGACTTTCCTGGACTATTGCTGTGAAACACTGCAAAAAAGTATAAAAAGTCATAACACCTGATTTTTGTTTTATTTGCTTACTACTAGAGCAAGTTTAATTGAGCTCTAGAAATTTAAAAAATGTTTCTTATTTTTGTTTAATTTACTCAACATTTTATGTTTAGATTTTAACCTTCTGAGTGTTTGCCAAATGATATCCCCAAGATTTTTTTTCATTTGGAAAGAAAACTTTTTTCAGTTAGTTTTTGGATTTTTAAGCTCTAACCATTAGTTTTTATACTTAATAGTTTATGTAGCAAACTAAGTTTTGCTTAAAGAGCTTGTCAGTGCTTAAAATAAACTAGAATTTCTAAAAAATATATTTAAAAGACATAAAAATTGATTTGTAAATAACAATTTTAATCATTACAGGGGAGGGTGAAGTTACACAAAACTTGCTTGCTTAAATTTTGCATAAAGTTAATTGGTAAAGAGGAGAAATTACTTATTTTAAATGTATATTTACTGAAAAAATTAAATTTATTTATTTACAAGGTCGTTTATGATGATTTTCATAAAAAAAAATTGAATGGGCAAAAATAAGATCAAGCCTTAAAAACATGGGAGATCTATAGTATTTTATCCTCTTAAAGTGATCTTCTTGAATGCTGCTCATGGACTTAAATTAACTTTGTTTAGAGCAATTGCTTTCCATTCTGTTAGACTAGAAATTAAAGAGTTGAGACTATAATTATGGCTGAAAATAAATTTATTTTAAGAAAGAACAATAATACCAATTAATAAATTACTAAAAAGTTTGTGAAATTTAAAAAGTAAGTGGAGCTTAAGTAATGACACTTTAAATCTAAAGAATCATGTTAATAAAAAGAAAACTATGAACACTCACAACTATGGTCAATGATTAGTTTTAAGAAAGACAGGGTTGCTACTTTACCTGGAAACCTTGAAAAACCTGCAATTTAGGCTAAAAAAAACCTGGAATTTTTAACAATTTTAATATGTTAAGTCGTAAAATTTGATTTGACTTTAAAAATATATCATATAGACAAACATTTTTTGTTTTCATCAAAAATTGTTTTCATTGGAAACACACTTAAAAAAGTTTAAGAGTATATTTTCAATTTTTTTATACTATTTAAAACATTTTTTTTACCTTAAACTTAACTTAAAACTTAAAATAGACCCAAAATGTGTACTTTTAAAAAACAGGAAGAAATTTGGAAAACCTGGAAAAAAATGAGTGGCAACCCTGGAAAGACATTTCAGTCTTTAAACAACACTCCATTTTTTGTAACCACTGTTTTGTGCTATTTAAATATTTATAGTAATATAAATAAGAACTTTAAGATTGGTTATTTTTATATATTAGAAAAAATAAATTGATCAAGTAAACAATTAATTTTAAAAATAGAAAGTAATATATTTCAAAATAACTATGTAAGTTAATATTGACAAATGTATAAAATACACACTCCCTTAGGTTAACATTTTAATGATAATCCATACGATTGCCACACACTTAAGGTAAATCAAGATGTTTTGTTTTTTAAACTCAGGCTGAGTCAGGATAATTTAGTTTTTTATGAAAAACTCAGGATAGTTTAGTGTTTTTTTTATAAACTCTGGATAAATTCTTTTAAAGATTTTGAATGAGATTTAGCTGATTTAGTAAAGTATTTTGTTATTCTATAAACATTTTTGTTGACATTTTTTTTCTTTTTTAAAATTTGAAAAAACTCAGGATGACTAAGGGAAGTTTAAGATCACTCAGGACAGTTGTTGTCACTAAGGTCAGTTTTTTTGGCTCTAAGAGTGATACCCTGCACCTACATCAAATTCACATTTTCTGCAGAAACAAACACAAAGAATGCAACAAACAGCTCAATAGTAAGCAACTATGGAGAAGTGGTATTCTCAATATAAGCAAGATGTTAAACATAAACTGTAGAAGCAGAATATATTTTTATTAGTGTCTATACTATTATTGTCCGGTACAAGGCGTTAAAAGGTATTCATGGTGTGCAACCCAATAACCAAAAAGTTCTTTGTGCACCAGGTCCCATGACCAAATATTTTGAGCGCCTTTTTTTATTGTTTGTTCAATAAACTATAAATATTTATTTTATTCAGTTGTAAGTAGGAAAAAAGTTTCAATTAGTTCATATATTCTTAGGCATTTTCAAACTAATTAAAGCTTAGACATAGTTCAGTATCTAAGACTTCTATTATCATTCATTAAATCATTTTAAAAATTTACATATAATATATTTCTAAACTCATCAAATGTACCTTGTAATATGAAACAGGGCTGCCAAAAAATCTGGAATCCTTAAATAACCTGGATTTTGACATATGAGGTAAAAAAAAACTTGGATAACCTGAAATTTCTAACAACAAAAATCACTAAAAAACCTGTAATTTTAAAGAACTTATAAATGTAAAGTAATGAAAATTTGCTTAGATACAAATAAAATATTATACTGGAAAAAAAATCATTAAAAAATATTAAAAAAACACACTTAAAATAGCTTTACAATATCATTTTAATGTTTTATACTGTTTAATACAGTTTTTTACCTTAAATTTAATTTTATATTAAAAAAGAACCAAAAACTTGTTCTTTAAATAACTTTGAAGAAAATAAGAAAACCAGAAAAAAAATGAAAAACCTTTGGCAACCCTAATTAAAACAAACCGTTCAAGATTACAAGACAAGTAGTTCAAGACTATAAGATATCCCTGTTATGTATCACACAAGGTTTCCACATACTCAAGCTACCTCAAATTAATTAAAAAAAATCAAGCTGAATTTTATTCAACTTCTGCTTTTTTATTTAATTTTATTATTATTATTGTGTCAGTTTCAATTGTCAGGTTACATTTCCACTTTGCTGCTAGCTTTGCTTAAATACAACAATTTAGCTATAGTAAAGTTGATACTGAAAATAAGATGATGATGGTAACATAAAAGTTTTGATGCAATTTATTTTAAAGTAGGGTTTGGCAAACTGCGGCTTGCGGGTCATAGCAGTTTTTTTGTTTAACTACTTTAATATAATTTTGTTTTCAAAAAGTAATTTAAAATTTTGTTGTTATCTTTTTTAAATGAATGTTTTTTTTTAAATCTAAAATTAACATTTATCATTAATTGAGTTTGTATTTTAGAGATATGCAAATTTAAATATGCAGTAAAAAGTTTTAATAAACTTTATAATTTTAATTACTTATATAGTTTAAATAGAGTTATATTTTTTATACATAGTTAATTAAAATTTTAAGTTGTTTTTTATAATATATAAATACTTGTAATCATTAAAAAAATAAAAAATGAGTATAGACTAGTTTTATCTAATCTTTAAAAACAGTATTTCTCATAAGCATAGTGAACATCTAATGCAAAAGCATACACATGCAACCTTCCTTTTAATTATTTAACAGAAAAATTAACATGAGATATAAATAGTTTGTGCCAGAGGAAAAATTTTGTTATTTAGGATATAAAAAAATAACTCAGGCTGACTCAGGGTAGTTTTTTGACTCAAAAAGTGGCAACATTGTTTTACATAAACATTTTTATTAAAACATTAAATTCAGATGCATATACATACAGCTTTTATTTTAACTATTTAGAAGATAAAAACCATGAGGTAAAAGTAGTTTGTACCAGGATATTTTTTTTACTTAAAGAGTGGTAATGTAGATATATACTATTGAAGACCTTTTTTAAACCACTTCCTAATTTTATGTCAATACGTGCAGTAATTTATATGTCACAAGTTGCTTTTTATTTATCTTAAAGAGCCTTTTTTTGAAAAAGTTAATGCAAATATAATTATGAAAATTTGTATATAATCCATTTAAAAAAGGATGGCCAGTTTACTTCAAAGTAATTTGAATTTAAAAATTAAGAAACAAAAAAACTTAAAACATGGAAGTTGGAACGGTTTTTGTATGTAAATAGTTAAATTTAGATTAGTAAAAAAAAAGTGTTTTAAAACCTTTACTTTATATCTACTGGTTGCTTCAATATAGCATGTCTTTAATAATACTTTTACAAATTATGAAAAAATATTAGCATGTTATTTCCCAAAAATAAGTTACTGGTTTTTAACCACAACTGTCCTATATAAAGAAGTGTTTGACATCATATATAGACTTAAAAGTTTCAGTTTTATTTTATAAAGAAATTACAGCTTAATAAAAGAAAATAATTTATTTGAAAATATGTGTGTTTTTATATTTCTACTATCAACAGCTATAGTTGTTAGAAACACTTTTTTAAATTGAGTTATGTGTGTTAAGAAGTTATTGAAAAACTTTGGGTTATTTGAATGTTTTTTAAGAAAAAATCAGACTAGTGAGATATTTTTCTAAATCTCAGGCTAGTTTTTTTCTGGATTTAAATTTGTTTTTTCATTTAACTAGTCTATTTACTATTTAACTAGTCGAGTTTTGTTTTTGTAGTTATTTAAGCTTGATTAACAGTAATTTTTTACCAGTTTGTGGATCATACTTACTGTTTATTTTTGTTTTTTACTTATGCTGACTCAGACTAGTTTAATGTAACTCAGGCTATTTTTTGTCTCTCAGGCTGACTTTTTTCTTAAAGAGTAGCAACTTTTAAATTTTACTCAGTAATGCATATTAAAATTCATTACTATCATATAAAGCTTGTGGTAGTATACTAATTTCTTAAAAATTATATTTTTTAGATGTTTTAACAAAAATTACTTAGTAGATTCATATTTATTTAATAAAGAAAGCAGAAACTTCAAAATCATTTTCAAAATGTTACAGGGTAATAAAACTGTTTAAGGTATATCAATGTTATGAATAGGCAATCTTATGACAAACTTTTTGTTGAGCTTGACAAAAAAGTTTTTCACGTTTCAATGTAGTAAAATAAATATCGTAAGTAGAGTAGCAATATATTTTTACTTTATTATTAAAACCACATTTTTATTTTTGAGTTTAAGTTTAACTACACAAACAAAAGCTAGTATAAAAAGCTTTGATAGAATAGCTTAAATTTTGAAAATGGTGGAATATAATCAAAAAATCTAGAACAGAAGTCCAAAACAGTTCTAGTTTATTTTAGTTTTTCATTATTACACACATAATGATAATTTATTAAACTATAGTTTACTTGCATAACATCTCAGTAATTCTCTTTTGAATTTGTAGTTCAAAAAATCATCAGATTAATCCTCTTAAGTTTTATTTTTTGAAATAAACTTGTATATTTAGTTTTAAAACCATATATACAGAGTAGCCAAATATCATTGCATTTGAAAGTTTGGAAAATAACATAGGGCTTGGTAGATTTACAACTTAGTCTTAGTTTAAAGATTTTTTATTAAGCAAGTACCTTTGTACAGCTTTTTAAAATTCTTAGTTAATTTTTGTGATGTAACATATTAAGTTTAACAGTTTTACAGGTTCTGAATTGAAGTAGCAAATTGAAACAGTGAAAATGCAACTTCATTATAAATCTTTCTTCTACAATAGTTTTCAATCAATGCTCAGTTTATGAATTAATAAGTAACAAATAATCCTAGTTTAGGAACAAAAAAATTATAAAAGAACAAGTATTTAAACTCATTTCTAAAATTCAGTTCAGGGTTGCCACTTTACCTGTAAACGTAGAAAAACATGGAATTTGATAATTTAGCCAAAAAACCTGGAAAAACCTGGAATTTTAATAATTTTCACATGTTCAGTAGAAAAATTTTGATTTTACTAAACAAATCTGTCATATGAATAAAAAAGTTTTGTCATCAAAAATATTTTCCATTGAAAACATTCTTAAAGTAGCTTAACAATATATTTTCAATGTTTTTATACTATATAAGTTAGTTTCTTACCTTGAAGTTAACGTAAAACTAAAAATAGACCCAAAAATGTGTACTTTCAAAAACCTAGAAAAAATTTGGAAAACCTGGAAAATTTTTTAAGAAACAAGTGACAACCCTGTTTAGTTATAAAACGCTTATTTTTATTTTGTTTTCAAATTCTATAAATCATTATTTTTTAATCAAGTAAGAAACATATTCTGAAAATTTTAGTTGTTTACTATATAAAAACCTAGGTGGAAAATGTTTTAGTAAAATGTTTTTTAAATTTAGGGGAAATTTGTTATGAAAAGTGTTCTCTTCATCTGTATTGAATGTTTTTTTACAAAACAGATTTTATCTTAAATTTGTTTTTATAAAAAGTTTAATAGTTTATATTTCAAGATTTCAAGCAATGGACAATGTTTTAAAAAAATATCACCTTATGGCCTAATAAATTAAGTAAATAATATTAATGCAAAACAAATAAATAAAACACTCTCTCAAGTTTTTTCTGTGATAGTTTATACGTATTACACTACTTTTCGTCAGAACTTAACAGTAGAACAAATTCTTTAAAAGTATTCTTTTATTTATTTGTTTTGCATTAAATATGAATTAGCTAATAATGTTTGAAGTATTAAATAATATTATTCAATACTATTCACATCTAGCTCTAAAAGGTCTAATAGATATCAACAGTTGACTTGCTCCTGGATAAGCTTATATCACAATACCTTTTTATTTAGTACTTTGCATGCTACTAATTCTTCTGATAATTAGTTTGTGCCTTGTGAAATTTTGCATAACAGGCGAGAGAATTATTAAAAGTTTTTTAATATCAAGCAAAAAGTTTGCACACAATTTAAACTATACTTTGTCATTATTCTGGCTTTTATGTTTAATCGAAGAAGTTTTTTTTTTGTCCTTTTATTCTAATAAAATCTAAATGAGCAGCATATAATCTTTGAAAAAAATTTTATTATTAACTTACGATTCAGACACCACAACAATTGATATAGGTATTATGACTCATATGGCATGTTATAGCAATGCCAAGGCTTCAAAGCAGTCTTTGAAGGAACTTGAAAATAATAATCAGAATACTTTTTATTATTCACTAAAAGCATATGAACAAAGTTTTGAGTAATGTTAGTAATTTTGAACTGTTAAAACCATATTTTTATCTTAAAATTTACCTTTTAAACTAACAAGAAAATGCTGGAATAATTTAGAATACCTATAATAAAACAAAAATTCTAAAATTTATTTTATAAATTTAAGTCACTTTGATTATATCTATTACAAAATGTTTTATTTATTTCATAAAAATTTAAAACCTAATTTAAATAAGTATTGTATATTTCAGCATATAACAAAAAAAAACAGGCAATACAATCACAACACTGAATTTCTAAACTTGAAAAAAATGTTTGTTGTTAGATTATAGTATATTACTTTTAGTCATTAGTTTTAAAACTAAATGTTTTTTTAAGTCTCATTATTAGCATTTATAAAAATTTATGTTTAAAATGTGTTTTCTTCAATTGCAGTTAAATTTAAGTACTTTTTTGAAATGAACTACTTCAAGTCATTTGTAAGTGCTTCTGAGGAATCAGGACCGTCAGAAACTGAAATAGTAGAAAAATTGTGTAACCGTGTTGAATCTTCAACTTTACTAGAAGACAGAAGAGATGCTGTAAGAGGCCTAAAGTCTCTTTCAAAAAAATTCAGAAGAATAGTGGGTGTGCAAGCATTAGATTTAATTGGTAAAGTTCTTACGGAAAGTGGAGCACAAGATGATATGTTGACATTGACACTGGACTGTTTGTGTAATCTAATGATAGTAGATGATATAAGTGAAGAAGAAGATGAGGAAGAACAACTTGCTCTTGCTAAATCATTTGTTGAAAAGTTTATTCTTGAAAAAACTAATGTAGTAAGTGTGATTGAACAAGTTGAAAATCCAGAATTTTCAGTTAGATGGGGTGCTATTAGACTTCTTACAGTTTTACTTCGTACCAAACCAGTGGAAGTACAACAAATTGTTTTAGAAACACCAATGGGAGTTCATAATATAATGGACCTTTTAAATGACAAAAGGGAGGTTATTAGAAATGATGCAATTTTAGCTTTAGTTGAAGTTACTAAAAGTAATGCAAATATACAAACAATTGTAGGTTTCAACAACGGCTTTGATGAATCATTCAAAATAATGCACAATGAAGGTCTTAGTGATGGTGGAGTGGTGGTAACTGACTGTTTATTTTTACTTATTAATCTGCTTAAAAATAATGATAAAAATCAGAAATGGTTTAAAGAAAGCTCTTTCATTCAACATTTAAATGCCTTCTTTCAGTTAGAGCCTGATAGTATTTGGCCACCACAAAAGAAAATCAACATTTTAATGATGCTAAAAGTAGTAAGAACTTTAGTTTCTCCTTCAAACACATCTAGTATCATATCATCTTGCCAAATAGCAATGCAACATTGTCAATTACTTCAAAAGCTTACAGACCTGCTTATGGCTACAGGTGTACCAACAGAAGTTCTTACTGAAACTATCAGCACTGTATCAGAAATTATTCGTGGATGTCCTGAAAATCAAAGTTATTTTTCAGGAATAATGGCACCTTGGGACCCTCCAAGGGCAGCACTAGTTGTATTACTTATGTCAATGGTAAATAATCAACAACCTTTTAAACTTCGATGTTCTGTTTTGTACTGCTTTCAATGCTTTTTACACAAAAATATAAATGAACAGAGCAACATTGTAAACACACTGCTACCTGCTTCAGTTGCACCAGAAGAATTATCTGTTGGCCAACTTCTATGCAGTGGGTTATTTGTACAAGCTGACCCTCTTTCTAACTGGTTAGCTGCAACAGCTTTGTGTCATTCATTAAAACTAAATGAGTCTGCAAAAATCCAGCTATTACGAGTGCAACTTGCCACATCACCAGGAGCTCCACCAGTAACTTTGCTAAGACAAGTGACTAATATTGTGCTCTCCAGTCCAAATCTCCAAACTAAAGTAGGACTTCTTAGCTTTTTGTGTGGTTGGCTTCACAACTGTCCAAATGCTGTTGAAAGTTTGCTGGCTGATAGCACAGCTGTACCTTTTTTACTAAGTCAGATTGCTGAGAACAGAAATGAGTCAGATGTTATGTTAAGAGGAGTTTGTGCTCTTCTGCTAGGTATTTGTATTTTAAACAACAACAAAAGTGTACCTCAGTACACTAAAGAATCTTTAATAGAAACTGTTATTGCAAGAATAGGTATTGAAAGATTTCAAAATACTGTTAGTGCAGTTACTCAAGAAGATAGATATACAAAAGCCATGCAAAATACAGAACCCTATAGTGAATTTAAGTTGCCTGATGACCTTTTGCTAGATCATTCATTTGTCAAACTTTATAAGCAGTTGGAGCATCCTATAACCAACATTGTTGCAAATTTAGATGAAATTCGCAAAGAAGAAGAACAGAAAGCTGCCATTCAAGCTCATGATGCAATTGTAGAGGATTACAAAAAATTAATTAGAGAACAAGACGACCGCCTGAAAGAGTTAACCAAAAAATGTGGTGAGCTAGAAACTGATCTTACTGAAAAGACTGGCCATATTACCTCCCAAAGCTCTGAAATTCAGCAACTGAAAGATCAGTATAATGTGATAAAATTAACTTCAGTCGGAGCATCTGGTGATGAGAAAGTACAACAAATGCAGGAAATTTTGCAACTAAAATCAGAAGCTGAAAATCAAATTGAATCTCAAAAATCTCTTATCCAAGAGCTTAAAGAAAAATTAACTTTGCAAGCTGCTGACATTGAAAAGGAAAAAGAAAACAACAAAGATGTTGCAAGTGATGCTTTGCTTGCAGAAAAAGTTGCAATGCAAAACAAAATTCAAGAACTAGAAAGTCAACTTGCTTTGGCAGAAGGTGCAAAAAATACTCTCTCAACTGAGAACCTAGCACTTAAAGATCAGCTTAAATCAGCAACTGATAAAGCAAATGCTGACCAACTTGCACTCAATGCTCAAATGTTGAAGTTCAAAGAAGTAGAAGATCAGAATGATACTATTAAAAAAGAGCAAGAAGACTTGTTAGTGCTTCTTTCAGAGCAAGACACAAAGATAGGAGAGTATAAGCAACAGTTGAGGAAGCTGGGAATTGAAGTTTCTGATGATGAGGATGATGATGACGATGATGAATTAGAAGAAAACGGACATATCACTGATTCTGAATAACACGTTTTCCTAAAAATTTTTTACATAATAATTTAACTATTTAAAACTACATAACTTTTGCTGTCTATTGCTACTTTAAATTTTTAAACTAATATTTTGTATTCTGTACATTTAATTTTTAAAACAAGCTTTTAATTTTCTTCTAATGTATACAAGTATGAAATTAATGCAAAAAAAATTATACATTTTATTATTTTTGTACATTTTTGATAGATTTTCTTCAACATAATTTCTGAATAGAAAAAAACTTTTTTGTTTTTGCTTTATAATTTTAAAGTTTTAATGGTTTAAAGAAAATTATTTCAAACTAAGTTTTATAAAACAATTTGTTTTTATTATATAAACAGTCTACATCTTTGAATAATTTATTTTATTATTTTGAATTTATGACCAAACTAAAATCTAAATTTTGCCAATTGTAGGCAAAGGTTTGTATATATGCCACCAGTATTTTAATTACAAAGAATAACAAGCTATAAACTTGGCAACTTAAAAAACTCAATTTATATAAAACTTATAGCTTCTGTAAAAATGAGTTTACTTTCTTTTAACTACTTGAAAAGTTATATTTATTATTGTTTATGACATATAAAACTGTTTAACTGTTTTCGTCATTTACATTGATATCTTAACATATTTATTATTTATATAAAATATTAATTTTTTTATAAGTAAAAGTCTAAAAATTATTAAAAACATCTAAAAACAAGAACAAAAGTACTATAATTGAAGATTTTATGCTAATTTTTCTTTTTAAAATTTGTTAGTTTTTTTTTTGTATAGATAATCGTTAATTTTATAAAAACTATTTAGATATATTGTTAAAATTAAGATTTTCAGTTTTTAGTTTAAAATTGTATTCCTAGGGTTTTTAATTTATCAGTTTAAATAATTTACGAGAATAATTTTGTAAGTTTGTAAATATTAATTTCTGTACACTAATAATATTACAGTAAATTTTAAGTACTTAAAGTTTTCTAAATGTTCTTGAAGTATTTTACATCATTTTATTTATTTTTTAATTGCAAATGTTGTAGTTTAACATGTAAGCATAAAAAAAAGTCTTTTTATGTATTTAAACAGGGTTGCAAAAAAAACCTGGAGTTTGAGAAATTTTGAAAAAAAAACCTAGAATTTTGAATAAAAATAAATAAAAAACCTGGAATTTTAAGCAACTTTTACATTTTAAGTAGTACAGTTTCGATTTGACACAAAAAATCTATCTAATAGATAAAGAAATTTTGTCATCATCAAATTATTTTTTATTAAAAACACCTCAAAAAAAGCTTTAAGATATCTTTTTAATGTTGTTATACTATATAACACAGTTTTTAACCTTAAACTTAATTTTAAACTGTAATAGACTCTTTAACACGTATTTTTGAAACCTGGAAGAAATTTTGAAAACCTGGAGAAAATTTACTAAAAACATTCGGCAACCCTGTTAAAAGCATCAAACCAGAATATAGTATAATCAAGCAATTGTATTTTTAACTGTTTAGAATAAATGTGTAGCTGCAAAGAAATAGTTGGGCACAGTTTATTTAACTGATTATCTTAATAAGTTGTATTTATTTTTGAACTATTCATGTTAAAAAAATTTATACTCATTTTTTAGTTTTTGTGTCCTTTTTTAATTATTGTGCAATTTTTTATAAATTTTTGATTGTTACCGAATCTTGTTCAAAACTGTTATTATTTTTTACAGAAGATATAATAAAACATGCGTCCGTTAACACAGCAGGAAACTAAGGTCCTCTTTCAAAAACTTGACAAATAGTAAGTTGATGAATTGGTACTAAATGAGGGTTTTTAATATTTTATATATTCATTTTTTCTGCCTGGCACACATTTAAAATTTTTATAATATTTAAGTACTGATCAATTCAAAGGTTGCTATATACTGAGACTTACTCAGCCTAGTTTGAATAATTTGAAAATCTCAGGCAGGTTTGGTTTCTTATTTTGAGAAACTACGGCTAGTTTAAAACTTTTTGCAAATTTGCTAATTTCTTGTAGCATTTTAAAAGACGTAGAAAAACATTTATTTTTAAATATTCTGTATTTTTTGTATTCATTTTATTTTTTACTATTTCAAGCTTGTTAATTTAGCAATGTTGATTTTTACTACTTAGTAAAATTTTCTGCCTTGCAAATAGTTCTACTTAAATAGTACAATGTTGTTTTTAACAGTCTTTTCCATGAAATGTGAATGTATATACACATAGTTCTGCTCTTAGTGATTTAAAAATAAAAAGGAAGTATATACAAGCGAAATAATTTTGCACAGTGAATGTCTAGAAAAACTATGCACAGTAAATCAATGATAAAACTTTTGTGCTTAGTATATAACTTAATTTCAACTTAAATATATTTAAAATTATTTGTTTAAGGTTTGGTTTTCCTTATATCTGCATGACATCTTAAAGTTTGATAAATATGAAAAATAGACCAATACTGATTATCCATACATTTCATTGTTTACCTTAAATATTTCCTTTTCATACTTTAATATATTATATGCACACTAGCTTTTAAGATAATTTCACCAAAACACAATTTTTATAGTTTGAACTTGAACTCAGGCTGATTTTTTTTTGCATTTAAGAGTAGCAACCCTGCAATTGAAAATAGTGTTCTTATTGAAATCCCAATACCATAGTTTATTGTAAAGTATGTTAAAATGTATGATTTTTGACTTGTCTCTTTGATTTGTATTATAACAAATATAATATTCTAAAAGTTATTATTAGATTTTTTTTTACGAATTAAACTTTTTAAAATATTGCGAGTTTTACTTATGACTTGACTTTTTTTATACTGTTTTAATTAAAGCTTTAAGCAATTTTTTTAAATTTAATTGTTAGTAAGTCAGCATTATGTTGTACATACATACTAATACTTAGCAGTAAAATATTTGTTAAACTTTGTACTTAATCATTTTTTACCTTAGATAGTTTTCATGCTTGAGCAATAAGTATAATAAGCAAAAAAGAAGCTTTTAAAAAACTATTTATTATTTACAAAAATTATATTAATCCTACTACGCCTGTGTTACTAATATTTTTTATTTTAGTTTTATAAAGGTTTAACAAAATTAACAAAATTATTTCAGTTTTAGTTAATAAAACAATATATAAAACAATTACCAGTGTTTGTAATTGAAAGAAAAATTGGTATGTCAAACCAATTGAAAAGTTATTTTAAAGATATATTTATTTAACAGAAAAAAGTATATCATATAAAATATTTAAACTTGTACGTTTAAGTCACCAAATTTTAATCATTTAAAATAATTCAAAAATTAAACTATTACTTTATTAAAAAACAAAATTAAACTAAAATGAAATTAAAATTTGTTTTCAAGCTACGAAACAACTTTTGGCTATACAGTCTGAATTGAACAAGATCGATTTAGAAAACTATAAGCTTGAGATATATGCGATTTAGAAACTAAAGATAAGGTATGATGATCAGTTTCCACCTTTAAATAATAAGATGAAAAACACTTAATTTAAGAACCAGCTGCAATCAAAACAAGTAGTTAGAATCGATATAGTAGTCGTAGATTTTCTAACTAATAACCCTTCCTAAATAGTCTAAATTTTCAAAAAGTTTAAAAATATACTAACCTTAGCTGACCTAATTTTTCTAACTAGTCTATGTTAACCTGAATGAGTTGAAACCAACCAAATAAATCATGTGACAAAAACTTTTTAAATAAGTATTCAGACACAAGAATATTTTTCTTGCTTAGATAAATATATCTTTAAAATAACTTTTCAATTGGTCTGACATACAATTTTTCTTTTAATTACAAACACTGGTAATTGTTTTATATATTGGTTTTATTAACTAAAACTGAAATAAAAAATATTAGTATTAAAGGCGTAGTAGGATTAATAAAACAAAAAAAAGTTAAACCATGCTAAGTTAGTCATTAGAAGTTTGAAGAGAAAAATAACAAAATAGTTATAATAATAAAAATAATAATAATAATAAAAAACGTAATAGGTGAGAAAAGATCAACTAAGAAAAGTATCAAGTAAAAAATTAAAGAAAATATATTTGTTTAGAGTTTAATTTTAGCTCTGAGTATTTGCTTTGTATGTATCTAGAAATTATAAAATAAAAAGTCTACCTTTATTTATAGAATTTTTTAATCTATAATTTTCTTTATTTCGCTTTAACTTAAACAGTTTAAGTTTTATTCTATTGAGAAATGTTAATTAAAGCTGATAAAACGTTTGAAAAACATTAACTTATAATAACCAAACAGCATCGGCGGAGCACATAGAAAAGTTGATAAACAGACCGGATGAAAGCTACTGCTTTAGACTTCACAAGGAGAGAGTCTTCTATGTTTCGGAAAAATTGATGAAAGTCGCCGCTTCCACTTCACACAACAATCTCGAGTCTCTTGGTGTTTGTTTTGGGAAATTCACCAAAAGCAAGAAGTTTATGCTTAATATCACTGCGCTTCCATACCTTTCAGAATATTCGCAGGTTTATTTGCTTTTGCACTGTACTCTTTGTGAACTATGTGAATTAATTCAAAGTTAAATGAGATTATATATTTTGTGTAACTTTTACCAATTCTTTTTCTTTTTCAAAGTTTTTAAAAGCTTCTATCAAGAAAAAAAAGTAGTTTAAAAAAGTTAGTAATTCAAATTTACATAATTTATTGTTTAATAATATTTTTTACTTTTAAATTTAATTAAATGTTCATTGTTGTGCCATAAAAGTTTTGCTTCGCTGGTCAGTTTAAAGTTATTGAAACGGTTTTAAGTTTCTGAAACAACACTTTGTTATCTCTGTAGCTTAAAATTTTAAGAACCATGTAGTCGACGGTATTTTTTTTAGTATATGTCTTAGTTTTAAAGGTTTTAAACGATTTTTTTGTAGTTTTCAAAATAACAATTCATACATTTTTTATCTATTTAAAACTTATTGACTTGTGTAAGTCTTAAGCTTTATAATTTTTTTACTAGTTATACTTGAGTTTTTCTTTGTAATTTTAGAAAATAATCATAAAATGATAGCTCTTAGTATAAAATAATGAACTACTTGTCAAATAAAAGTTTAAGAAAACGTATAAATAATTGTCTGCTTTGTTACTAGGTCAGTCGTAATAAATATGATTAGTCGAGTAATTATAGTTGATTATATTAAACTTAATGATTTATTTTAATGATTTTACATTTAAACGTGTATAAGTTATTCTTCATTTTCTACCACAGATACAATTTAAATTATTTCTGTTTTAGTTTATATGTTTTGTACTCCATTGTCATCTGTTAGAAATTATTGCTAACAAAATTTTTGTAGTACGTACTTGCTTTAGCGTTTGCTGTCAACTGTTTATTTGATGTTTATTTAATTAAATATTATACCAAAATTAACACGCTTTATTTTATTAAGTAAACACGCTTTTATTCAAAAAGTTAAAATTTTTTTTTTTGAATTAATTAAAGCTTAACAAAAAATGTATTATTTGTGAGTTTGTATATTTACAATTGTTTCACGCTTACACGAAGATACAGGAAAATAAACGATTTATTTTGTTCTTCACCACCAACTCCAGAATATTTTGTGTAAGTTTCAAATTACGGCCCCTTTACAAGTCACGCCCCCCTCCTTTTGGACCCAAGGGGGCCATCCTACCTACTTTGGAAAACCTTGATTTAGATATAAGCTCCTTATAAATTGCAGCTCTCTATAAATTAGATGGTAGTTTTCTATTGTATAGCTAAACATTACATTAATATGTAAATTTAGTGTCTATAAGGAATTATTTGAAGAATTTTTCAAATACACTGGGGATATTGTTAATGTACGCACCCGTATAAGGTACGCATTAAACATTAAAAAAATCATAATTTTGACTTAATGATGTTTTATTTAAACAAATGAAATTAAGCGAACGAAAACATGATCTTAAAATGGTTTATGTATATATAACGTAGTATAATCTAGTAACTCTGATAAACTAGAATGGATCATAGATGTGTATTGATCTTATCTTAAAAGTCTCCATCATATAAAGAAAAATGCCTTATGTGAAATATCATTAAAGTAATTTTTTATTTTCACTAAAGTATTTATCTAAGTGAAATTCTATGCCATTTATATTCGATAGTTTTAATGAATGTAATTGCTTTAATATTTGATAAAGTTTATAAAAATACGAAGCAACTACTGTAACTATTATTAGACGTTGTTTTACTTAATTAAATCACTAAGTTTTATTTATTAAGTATGTAAATTAAAATTACTGAGTTTAACAATTGAACTGATATCAAAAAAAATTGTTGTTAATTTTATGTGCAATTATATCACATGTAATTAGAAAGAAGTGTTCTTGACTTTACATTGAATTTTTCTACAGTTTATATATATATAACAATACTTAAATTTTTTGATCAGTTTAAATCGTGGTTATAAAACCAACTAGCTAGTATACTGACTTTATTTTAATATTACATTATATCAAAACTAAATATACTTTCCAGTTCAGCATAACAGTGAAGCAGTCAGCAGAGCAGAGGTTCACCTTCGGAAATCACGTTTTGAAATCTGATATGGCCAGAATTACTGACGGTTGCCCTAGAAACCAGGGAGTAGTTGTCAGAAACCACAACAACATTGCTCTTGTTAGTTTTGTTTTCATAAGTGGTTATAGTGCTTTTATAAAGCGTTTATTTTGCTACGTTTTTTGCATTAAATAAAAGTAAATAGTACAAAATCTACAATAAATATTTACGGATAAGGGTTTTTTAAGCTTTCTCAGCTCAGGTAACTAGCTTTGAATTACACTTTACATATTAAAATAGTTTATTTTTATAAAATTTTTATAAGAAGTTCAATATTTTATTCTATTTACTAAAAATAGTATAGTATCTATATAAAGAAGATGCAAATTGTAGAATTAAAAAAAAAACAATGCAATTCAATTCGAACTTAAACAGCTGAGCATTAAAGCTTTTAGCTTTAATGAAACATATGTACTGATTTTTTTTGAGTTCTTTATCTGACAATAAGCTATTTAAAAACCCTTCGAGTGGGACCTGTGGAAGTTGATTTCGTTTATCTAATTCTATTGTTTTATTTTTAAATTATGTTATACAAGTATATTTTTTATTACTCGTAAAACTAGTCGCGTATAACTAAATACTTTTTTTTCAACATTCTGAACTTCTAGAAAAAAAATTTAAACTTTTGTTTATATTTTTGGTTTATATTAGAGCGGTAAAAAGTATTTACAGTTAAAAGTAAAAAAATACATCACTCTATATTTTTTTTCATTAATTTGCTGTGGAAAAATTAAAATTTAAGAAAATTTATAAAACCTAAACTTTTAGTTTTAATCAACTTTTCAAAGTGCATAAGTAGTTCCAAAAATTTTTGTTATGTTTTTCAACATAGACTTAATAGTTCTAACTTACATTTAAACAACAAATAATTGCAGGGTTTTGGAACAACAGCAATG